>NC_063044.1:40949242-40984242 GCF_018812025.1 Megalobrama amblycephala
CAATGGCTTACAACCAGCGTTTGTGTTCAAAGATGCTGCGTGGTGATGTTTGGATGGAGGTTGTAGCCTCAGCAGACGTGTGGCTAAATGATGGGCTGTTTATCGTGTCACAGCAGTGTATTCTGTGCAAGGCCCAAGCATCCACTGCCCACTGATTTCTATTTTGTCCCCATTCTGTCCACATGATCTCAGCCAACACAGCTCTGTAATCAGCCTCCCTGGGCTAAATGACTAACACCCATCCCTAGGGCAGCTACACAGAGGTACAGACACTCCTTATGAATGACAGCCGTCTGATGCCTCTCATGCCATGTGCTGCCAAATCGGTGCCCTCCCTTTCCGTTCAATCACTTTACAGTGGGCTACAAAGAGATTTGAATGGCTTTATGATGCAAAAGGCCGAAGGGTCCCACCCTCTCTTTATGTGGCTGAGAACCAAGAGCATATTGTCAGCTCAGCTGGCATCTGCAGTCAAAACTCCACACATCTTTTTTTCATGAGCGCGTGGACGGCTGACTGCTGCGCAGGGTCTGGAGCAATTATTGCAGTGTGTTTATTTTCTTATTAGAAAAGCGTGCTGTTTCAAAGCAGCGCTTTAATACCACCCGTGTTTGTGGGAGCGAACGTGTGTGTTTTTTAAGGCCGCCTGTCACACTGTTACGATGCCGGTTTGGGCAGTAGCTGCTATCTGCTGGAGTCTCAGCAGAGGCATTGTCACAGACAATGTTTGCCTTGTTAATTAAATTTCTTCTCAGCAAATGAGGTCATGGGCTGCCATGGGTGTAATGTCTCTCTCATGTACAACAAAGGGAACGCGGGGAGCCCAGGAATCTTAACTGAAACAATCACGGATAAATCTCTTTATTTGTCTGCGGATCTATATTTTTTCTTGAGCATCACTGCTGAGATATTTGATGTACAGCGAGTGGTTTTTATTGCTTCAATTTTACAGACAGTTGGGATTAATGACAGGCTCTATAGCTTCCAGGAAGAGCTGGCAATAATGCAAGGGCTTTTCCCATTATTCTCAGCCGATACAGAATGAACACATTTGCTCAGATGTCAGTCAGCGATGATGACCAGATTGTAACTGTACGCTGTTTAAAATGTCTCTCGTATTGATAAATGTCATATTGCGCTTCTTACGTGCAATCTCGCCGTAATGTTTCCGGGGTCAGCTCGGCGATAAGCATTATTTGATCTTTTTCAACCTTTATCGGTGCGACAGAGCGCTTGCAGTAATAACTTACCGCTAAATAAGCAGCTTGTATGCAGATGCACGTGAGCATGCTAAGGCGCAAATGAACAAGTTCCCTGGCAGAGAAAGGCAATTGTTTACAGCGATTCTGTCCCATCGTCCAGGAAAAAAAAAAAAAAAAAAAAAAAAAAAAACTCTAAAGCCCTAGCCTTTTGAACCGAATTAGAAATAGTTATTTTTTCCGTCTCTGTGGAACAACTCACTTAACTTATCTCGTAAAGGCTCTCTCCACAGTGTCAAGTGAAAGTGCTTGTCCAATTAAAAATAATGGGAATGTATTTTTCTCCATTTCTTTATCTCTTATACTTCTCTGCTTTTGTTAAGGAACATTTCAAGTTAAAATGAAATCAAAGGTTTGCATAGAACTCCTGTTCAGTGCCCATACTTTCACAAATCCCTCTTCCTGTCTCGCACAGATATGATAATGTAACTTTGAGAATACCGCTGCCCTGCACATATGTTTAATTACTTCAAAATTAAGTGAGACTGATAGTATTACAGTGCCATCTCAATAGAATCCAAAATTGAGCAAATTAAACTTGCGCTTGCAGTTATCGTAATAAAAACAGACAACACAAACAAGTGCAGCCTTCGCACAACCGCCGGACTGTTATTGCTGTGATAAATAACCTTGAAACTGTGTAATGTGGTCGACTTGTCTTTAGGTGAGCCGTTTTGGAGTTTGAATTGTTTTATATGCTGTAGACAAAGAAATAATGTGCTATCTCTTGAATTAGTTATCTGTTGTTGTTTATTTCCATACTATCATGACTGGACTTCAATGCAGCATTACATCGTGAGTCTTAAAACACTATAGGTCAACGCCACATGTACACAAGCGTCGTCATTTGAATTTGACGGTCTGGGAAGCAAATGTGCTTTATTGCAAAAGAATACGTGAACGCTGAGCCCAATGTTCAGATCGAGCTTATTGTTGTTTTTAATGTTTTATTCATCCCCAAAGAAATTAACTTGTGCGCTTGAAGCAACGGTACTGACATGCCCAGAGCCCTGTTGTGATCTGTGTGTGTGTGTGCTTGCATGCTCCGTGTGTTCCGTCCTCTGTTAGGTCCTTAGCCCAAGACTGGAGACAACACAAAGCAGATTAAAGCGGCCAATAGGAAATCTCTAATAAATTTGCATTAACACATTGTGTAAAGCTGCTGCTGATTGCCTCCCCGAGACCCCAGGGTTCGGCATGCCATCCCCGACTCCTGTATGCCGGCCAGATGGTCACTTCAGAATGAGATTGACACACCGTTTCAAACTGATTTCATGCAAGCCCTCTGGAGGGAGAGACAGACCATCAGCTCCACTGGGAATCAAGATTACAAAATAGCCAATTAAAAAGGAAAGTGTTGAAATCTTGGCCTGATATGGTGGAGATTAAATCGGTTATAGTTTATTAGGGGAAATTAGATATTAGAATCCGCACCTCTCCAAACAGATTTCCATTACCAGCTTCTCTGCTTTTTATCTTGCTCTCTGTATCTGATGCAGTGCAGGGTGCTGTAATTACAGAACTTAAGAGCAGCATAATGGGGCATCATTCAAAAAGCCTAAAGAAAACGTTCTAAGAATGTTTGCAACTCCATTCAGCATTTTCAGGCCTAATTTAGGCACTTTTTTCCATTAAAAGCCCTCTCTTGTCAGAGCTAGTGCTAGGTTGGAGATGAGCTGGGGTGTGACCGGTAAGGGGCGAGTCATCTGCTCAGTGGGTGTGAGAGGTAATTACTGCAGGAGAATGGTGAAGCAGATGTGAGGGTCTCGCTTAGAGGAGGGAGCCGGGAGCCTCCTCCAGTCTGCTGCCGCTGCTGCTGTTAGTTCTGTGTCCCAGAGCCTGTGCTCCGGAGGCATCTGTGCAGCACCTGTGGGCTCGCTTCCATTCTACCTCTTCGCTCAAAGTCGGCACTCGATGTGCCACAGAAAGTGCCGCCCCAGGTCAGCCAGGATCATGAGAAAACACTCCTGTAGACCTTCTCACCTTCCCCACCTCAACTGCCTCCCTCACTTTAAAGGCTTCCTCAGCTGGTTATCTGCCTGGACGTCCCGCGACCTGGGGCCAACCTGACCGCGACCCCGACCCCGTGTCAATCTCACACGCAACCCGAACCCCAAAAGAGGTGCTCGGCCTGGCAGTGAAAACAACACGATTTCCTTCAAAAGAAACTAAACTAAGCCGGGCTTTTGATGGATCTCAGTGAATATTAAATATTAATTGAATAGCTGACATTATTTCTTACAGGCCATTAAACATTATTTTGCATAAATTTATTACAGTTATACAATACATTTTATATTATATTATATTATATTATATTATATTATATTATATTATATTATATTATATTATATTATATTATATTATACCTAATAGTGAAAAACATATTTTTTTCCTTTGGTCAAATGTCCCTGTATATCTGGAGTTATGAAATAAATAAAAATAAATAAATAAACAAATAAATTGGCTTACTATTTATTCACTACCATTTGTTTCTCTTTAATACAGTTTTATATTATTATATTATAAAGTTATTTTCACTCAAATATGACTAAAAGTTCATTGCAATTAGCAGAAAATAGTTATGTAAGCTCAATTACTGATTATATTACACAGAACTCAAACTGAATGAGTTACAGCAGATTTCTAGCAGGTTCCCAGAATGCTTTGCTTCAGACTATATAAGAAGAGCAATTGTTGAAATTAAGTGTTATAAAATGTGTTTTTGCACACGATTAATAAAGGGGGAGATTCGTTAGTGTCTAATGTTCTGCTATGTTAAATATGTAAAGGGATTTCTGTTATGTTGGAGTTTTAGGGATTGTGCTGAAGAGTAAAACCTGTGGACGAGAATGGCCCATAAAATACTAACACTGTATGTGCTGCATGTTGCTTGTATTTGAAATGCAATAATTGTGCACAAGAAGTGTCTTTGCTAATTGCCTTAGCTTTGGACATGCATAAGTCTAACTCTTACTTTTGGTTTTCCCTAAATAGCTACACAATGTATCTGAATAGAGTTTATATTTTTTGATAGTAACAAATAAATATATATGTGAACTTTTTTGTGAAATACGTTCACAGTACTCATAAATATCCAGTTAGGGTTGGGTTTTACAGTGCATTAGTGGTGTGTTTGAGTGTGGACAGACATGCGTTACTCCAGACTGTGTCCTGGCAACTCTTTACACAAATGTTTTATTAACCCCAATTAATAACCTCCTCCTTCATCCAGACTGTGTTTGCTGGTGTTGGATGCCTTGGTCCTCACTGAGTCTTCATCTGTTATGGGTTGCTTAATGAAATCTGTGTCTCCCCCCCTCAAAATATCTCAACATATGTGATACTGTAGCCACTCAGAGCATTGGCACATCCTAATGTGTTGCTTACAGAAATAGTGGCATTAGGCTCAACAATCTGGTAACAAACCTCATTCAATGCAAAGATAATAGCGTTCCTCGCACAAAGGAAAAGGACTGCAGGACTCCCATTTGATTTTATTAGAAGGCAAAATGAGAGTCTTGATCTCCGAGGACATCCAGTAACGCCTTTGGCAAATTGACAAGCATAATGCAGTTTGATTTGTCTCCGATGCAGGCAGCTGACCAGACTGAATCTGTCTTTCAGATACTGATGCGCTCATGATACTGAAAGATAGTAGATGGCTCCAACGCAGTAAGAGGTTATGATGAAATGGATAAATAAAATGGCTAGAGTATGTAAAACAGCAGTATAAACGTTGGACTGCTTAACAAAATCTCGTTCGTTTCTTTCCCCGAAGCGCTTATAGCATTTTTGTATTCTTGTTCAACAAATTTCTTGTTTTAATGCATTTAAACTGACGCTAAAGGCCCGTTCACACCAAGACCAACTTTTTAGCATCCACACCAACAGACGATATCCTTCTGTTTATTCTAAGCACGTGCTTGTCGGTCACTTTAAATGCTCGAGCTTGTTACAGCAGGATGGATTCTGATTGGCTGTCAATGTTTTATCATTCATCAGCTGAATGAAATTGTTCTGGGGTGCGTTTCCCAAAGCGAACTATGGTCGCAAGTTCCGTCGTTACCAATAGAGTTCAATGGGACTGACGACCATAGTTGGCTAACGATGCTTTCGGGAAACGCACCCCTGAAAGTGATTCCAATGATGTTGCTTTCTGTGCCATTATCGTTATAGCTGTGGTGTGAACTCTGCTATTCTTTAATATTGAGAATGATTTTTAGAACTATAAAAATGTCCTTGGTGTGAACAGGCCTTAACACTAAGTAGTGAAATGCATAGGTGAAGTGCTGGTTATCAAACAAAATAATAACAGAAATATAGGTATATGAAGCCAACCTAAACAGACAACTGAATAAATCATTTAAAAATTTTGTTACAATTTTTAGTAAATTATCATTTATTTTTTGGGGTTGGAATAATATATTCCTGAAAAAAAAATTTTATTGTATGGGTGATGGCTGCTGCTTTATATAGTCGTTGAGAACATTCATGCAGAATGATCTAGAATCATAGATATTATGTTGCTCAAAGCCTTGATATTTGCACAGGATTTCTTTCTTCGCCCACATAACATAATTGTGGTTCCAGTACTGTTTCAACACTATGCATTTTGTACACAGTATTTCTGTTATTTCCATGGTTACATGTAATTTATAGTTCTCCAAGGACATGATTATCTAAAATAGTGGTGAACATAGCTGCTTTGCTAACTGTCCTTCCTTATGTATGAAAAGGGACCCTGGCTGCATAACTCATTCATTTGCGGTGATCATTAAACACAGCCGCCATATGTGTATGCAGCGTATATCAAAGTGCAACTATTAAGAAAAAATCAATAAACATTTTTTGACTTGTCTGAGCAGTGCAACACTTTAAAGAATTCATGAGCTTCTCTCCAGATGGCCAGAGCAGTATTTCAGACTAATAATCCATAGCATGCACATTTGGCTTTTTGATGAAGACTAGCGCGCTTCCCCACACAATTACAGGTCACATTTACTAGCAGTCGCCCAGCGCGCAAATTTGTTTTGCAATGGGTGTTTCGCTCCGAGTGGCTGTCAGGCTTTCTGTAGCCATCCGTGGCTGACAATCATACTTTATTGGGAATGGAAAAGTGACGGCTAATTGATTTTACAGTGATACCGATGGAGAGACAATGAATGTGCCATCAATTCAATCCGCTATTTAATGGTTCCAATTTAGCCTCTGTAAACGCTCACTAAACTAATTTCTCTGGGTGCAGCAATCTGAAAAGCTATCATATCTCTAATCTCCTTCTATATATTCATCTGGAAAAGGGAATTTAGCCAATTCCAAGGTCTGGAGATGATCTGTTAGCGCAGTGTAAATGTTTAGAACGCCGCAATCGAGTTCATTTATTGGGATATGAAAAGTTTTATTGGCAGGGTCAGTGGAGTGGAACTGTTGGATAATAGGCAGTTACCCACAAGTCTTTGGGAGCTATGAAGCATAGAGATGTAGGGAATAAAATGCCGGGACATACCTTAATCGGAAGCTAAACTGAAATTCTGAAACAGCACGGCTGTTAGATTCCCACTGATAAAAGGTGCAGGGGCACGGGCGATTGCTATTCAACCATCTATTTATTTTCCTCTGTGTAAGCTCTTCAATTTTGGCCACAACTAGGGTTCAGTGAGCCGCATATGCCAATGCGACGTGAGATGGAGATGGCGATGCGATGGGCTCTACCTTTCCATCAGGACATTCCAGCAAGCCAATCATCATCGGATATGACTTTGACTTCCAAACCGTAGAGCAACTAGATGATAATATGGCTATTCTCTCCAATATAAATTCACAATAGCCTTTTAAGGACCCGATCGCTCCATTCATACCTCGGTACAGCGCTGACCAGTATAACCTCACCCCTCCTCTTCTATCCAACACGCTCATATCCTCTGCGGGCTTTATTTTTTTGTCAGCTTAAAACCTTTCTTTTCTCAGTAGAGGGTTAAAGATGAATTACTTGCTGGGATGAAAACTATCCTTAGTTGAAGATAAAGGGCTTTTGAGGGCTTTTTTCGCTCATTGAGGAGAATGTTATCTGGGTGATGTCACATTTGTACCTGTGAACAGCCAAGAGCTGCTTAGCGCTTCTTATTTGGTCTTCACAACAGCCCTAGAAAAATGGAAATGCCACAATTAAAAGCATATTTCTTGCCTGTAAATGACTATTAATTCAGATGAAAGAACATCAGATCAAGCGAAGCAATTAGGCTTGATTTCTCATCCAATAGAGGCTTTTAGCAAGTGTGATATTTTTGTTTTGTTGTCAGTCTCTTTTTTTAATGTTGCTATATTGAAAGTGTCCCTGCAGCAGTCTTCAGTGTGGTAACTATAGAGAGCATCTCCTCTGAGAGCCCCTGAAGAGAGTCACCGAGGGGCCAGGCACAGTCTATTCCCACCCTGCTGCTGTTTGTTTTCCTCTCCTTTGACTGTTTGGGTGAACATAGACTCGCTAATTCGGGCTATTTGTGTTGATAATGTGCTTCAATTCAAACCGATGGATTACACGCACAGTATTGGCTGTTGTGAAAAGCTGAATCAGGCTTGACGGTATCAGCCTTTTAAAAAAAGGGGGTGGCGATGGGTCCGTTCAACCACCATCAAGGCTTGTTTTTCCCCCACCGCTGTGAGTGTGGCCGTTTAATTGCACGTTTGATGGTAGGAAGCTTGTAGTGGAGATTAGAGCCCGTATTTCTTCACTTTTGCGTTTGGGGACTCAGTCCTACATTAATGCCCCTCTCAGGAGAGGAGGTTGTAAATATACTTGATAAACTTGTATTGTTACCATAGAAACTATTCTCAGCAGACTTTTAACCTTATTGCGTCCCCAGACGTGCCTTCCCATTTCTAGGCTAGGTTAATAAAATAATTTCCAAAAAAAACATTTGCTTTTTTAAATATCCTTACTAGTATTGCATGGTATTTTATTTTGGTTCAACAATGAATAAATGTGCCTCTGCCTGCCATTTTTTAAACTGTTTACTAGGTAAATGTCGTGAATATGATTCAAAACGCCCTTGTTAAATGTGTTCAACGCATCAATATAATGCACAAAAACGTCTTGTGGGATGCGTTGGTAATTTCAAAAAGGTGCAAAATCATTTCTTTATTTATAAATTGAAATTGGAAGTTAATAGGCTCCACATTTTTGAGGGACATGATTAAAATATCCATTATAAGATCAGCTCTTGAGTTTCTGCATTGTGGATTACTTTAATCTCGACAGCCCGATAAATTATAGAGCTCTGCTCTCAATCTAATGAGGTAATTGCCTAAAAGATTCATTGTTCCTTTCATTTCCAGAGCCATCCTAGCAACAGAACTCTCAAGGCTATCATTTCGTCCTATCAATTTATTTTTTTCCCCCTTTTCCCTCTCCCATGGCATACGTTTGCATAAAAACATACGATTTGACCTCAAACGTATTTTCCCAATCCTCTCGCATGGCCACTTTCCCTGGTTTGCACAGGTTTGCGTGTGCTAATACGCTTTGGCGTTTGGCTCTGTTGATTAGGGTGATTGCAATAGGTTACATTTTTTTGTACAGCAGTGGCATTGTGCATAGTTTGTGCAATAGAAGCAGAAAGAGCATAATCCCTTGCAAACAAGCATCTTTGGCTGGAAGCTGACTGGTGGCATGGTAAAGTGAGGGCCGCAGTTAAACAGAGACTATGAGTGACTGAGAGAGCTCAGCTTAGATAAGGGCGATCATGCTGAAAATGACTCCCAGGTAAGACCTCTATCTCTGGATACCCAGCTAGAACAAGCCTTATCTAGTGTGGTCCTGATCACGATCTTAAAGAGAAAACTGCATGACTTCCCTCTGTAGAGCAATAAGACTGTGGAGGTGGTTGACAGTTATTGTATTTGCTGGATTCGTTCATGGCCTACTAAACTTTCGAGCACATCTTTGTCTAATCGACACACGAACAAGATGGGAAATCATTTTAAAAAATAATATCTAAAAAAAAACTTTCTATTAAATCCAAATTGGATCTATAAATCCAATTTTGCTTTGATGGTAATAATAATAATGTCCTAATCTAATCACACGCCTCACAAAAAAAGAAATAATCTGTTTTTTAAATGAAAAATCTTATTTGGGCATGTTGATCTTTTATCGAATTGATTATGAACCCACGTGAGTCTTAAACCCAATTATGTAAAATAAAGAATATAAGAAAATAATCAACATAAGTAGTGAATTCCCAGCTCCACTGCAGGTTTGGCTAGTTTTTCAATTCCTCCGTACCCAAAGGCGCCAGGCTCAAAGATCTAATTGTGGTGCTCTTAAGTGCACAAACCTCAAGTTGTATTTCAGAGGCAAATGAGAGATAAGAATGCGTCTGTGGATCAGGAGTAGTGCCTTTCAAAATCCCATCACCCCGGTCCCTACGCAGAAGACTTGGGATTAAAAGAACCAGATTAAAAAGCTCAATTTAATTAGGATGAATGAATAGATCCTTCACATGAAAGAGTAATAACTACAGTCTCACTAACGAAAGATAGCTCAGGCCCCGCTGAGTTCTCCACACTACAGGTAAAATTGAAGATGAAATCAGAGCCAACGAGACAAAAAAGAGGAGAAGAGACTCCCAGGCCGTTATGCTCGTATCATCTCTTTCCTCTTCGCGTTTTCTCACCATCGTCTAAATGCAGATCAATTACAAGCCAGAGAAGCCTGGGTGTCACATGTGATTCACAATGTCAATTTCATGCTTTCGAAAACTGTTTGGCAAGTGCTCCCTCACTTTACATCTGGTAACCAATCAGAAGGGCAGCATGTCAGAGAAAGAGACAATTTAATGGTGTGACAGTTAACCAGAGAGTGCAATGTAGTGAGATTGTGCCAGGAAGCCTCTGTCTGTCATGGGCTGATATTTATTTATTTACCGAACAGCACTGCACAAATAAAATGTCACATCTCATTTACACTCTTGCCCTTTGGAGATGCACAGAATCTCTTTAAATCAGAAGTGTGGAGTTGCTCCGTCTGATTAAAGCTCACTGAAAGGGGCCTTGATGACACACGCCGCAGTTTAGTACGAGGACAATTGAAAATAAGAGCGTTAACACACTCGCACTCCCACCAAGAAAATGAGTTTAAGTAAGCAATCCACTCCGCTCTGTTTGATCCCCGGCTATGGGGTGACTTTTTTGTTAAAGCATATTTCTTATGAAGCCATTTTAGAGGATTAAAATTGATAAATTAGTGTTGTCACAATATCAAGGGCTCCTTCCACTCGGAATCAGCAGTCGCACAGCCATGTAAGCTGATGGGAAGGTCTTAACTGGATCTTAGCGCTTATTTTGTTAGGCCACGGAGTCAGCCTTCCGTTTGTGTCCAAGTCCCGTTTCCGCTTTCTCAGACAAAGGGGAGGCGCTCCACCCTGCCCGAAGAGGTCCGACAGAAGCCCGTCTGAAGAAAGACAAGATGTTTCCACTGTCCCGGGGGGGAGGTTAGCTTTTGGAAATAAACATGCTGCAGTGCCAGGGCTATTTCGCATGCTGAAAAGAGGCAGTCCGCTAATCTATGAATGGGAAAGCCAGGGCACCCCTGTGACAAATGTTATCTCGGCGTGGCATAGAGGGTTGAAACCTATTCAGCCCCCCACTCTCGAGCCATTGCTAAGATTATGTCACCCTAATCCCTAATGCAGGCGTTTTTGTGGCCTAGATGGGCAGGTGATTCCAAGCAGTGCTGAGGTAATTGTTCTGTTTTCTTCCTATTCCAATAGAGGTGTTGTCATATCGCACTCATATACTCTTGGAAGCTCCTGGATTGAATTGCCTTACTGGAAGAGATGATACACGGACTCTACAAAGAAATGCATGCAGAATACGCTTGTCGCCACGTCAGGAACACCGGATGCCCACACAAGTGGTGGGAGACAAAGCGTTTCCCCCAGATTTTCCTCTCTCAGCGCTTGCTACAGTGTTTCTGAACAAATAAAAGCGGTAACTGAATGAGAGCAAGGTGGGAGAAGAGAGGTCAGAGCACTCATTATTTCTCCCAGCCCAGTGGAAGCTGAACTTTCTGTGAGTGGGCTGTTTAATTGATTCTTATGGAACTGTGGTATTGATTACTTAAGAGCCTCTGGTCTTAATGCCTAGCTCACCATCTCGCTCACACCTTCATAAGGCAGAGTTCTCGCGCTGCAGGCTTTTATTGTGCCGGTAGAACTGTAGCTGCCGTAATAAGGCAGGATGAGCTGCATCTCTGGTGACCCATTGGTTGTGGGTGATTGTGCCACCTTGATTTTATTTAATTGAGTTTGCATTGGCTTTAATTTAAATGTTGATGTAGCCTCAGATGAGGTCATTTACAGGGCTGCGATTCAATGCGCTGTAATTGAAGTTCTTTCTTTTCTGTGAAGGTTTGGGGAATTCATCGGCGGATGCTCAAGGACACGCAGGCAAGATGTCCAGAAATTAGACAGGATTAATTGAAAATCTTAATTACTTTCTGAGGGCATAAACATCTCAATATCAATTAAAACGTATTTCCACCGCACTTGGAGGATATGAGGAGCAGCAGTAATTAGATATCGAGACCGTCAAGACAACTCGACGGGTTTGTGCGTAAGCCCTCTGATTGAGCGGCGAGAATTAATGGGGAATAAATTATGAATGCGCCAAACCTGTTTCCTACCTGTTATGCACGAGCACTGAGAGTGGCCTTCTCGAAGTTGAGCAAAGTCGAAACTCGGGAAAAAATATGGCAAAGCACATTCTGGTTATTATTGAAGTGTCTTAAATTATAGAGTGCATATTAAGCAGAGTTATATGACTTGGGCCAACAGGGAAATAATATCCTCCAGCTTCTGCGGAGCGGTGCGCTTGAGTGGGCAGATAAAAGCTGGTGTAAAAATGGGTAGTGGATGAAGAAATGTTTTGGAGGTGTAAAGTGATTGTTATTCAGAGGACATTGCTCTGTCACCGCCGGCAGTGCAGCCTTGAGCCCTGCCCGTCATCCCCTCGAATTTCACACACATCTGTTTCGCCCATATATTTCTTTCATTTTTTTCCATTTAGTTTGTTTTTCCATTTTAATTTCCTGCCTATCTGCTGGGACTCGAGCCAAGGCCTTGTGTTTCAGAGTCTATCTTTACCTTACATCTCGCTTGGCGACGTCGGCCCGTTCCCTCGGCGGAAGAAAAAGGGTCTCGGCAGTCATGAACCATTTAGCCAGAGGAAACCGAAGGGCTGCTCCTTTAAACTGGGATTTTTGGACCAATCTGTGCAGTGTATTCGAATTGCAGAGTAACAAATGGACAGTGGAAGGGGTTTGTAATGGTGATTAGAGTCTGAAATTGGTTCAGATTTACAGTGTCAGTCAGAGATGGAGGGGAAGGAATAAGCAGTCTAAGCGGTCTAATGGATCCATCAGCTCGCTTCGGCTGCTCAGTGGGCCGAGTGAGGTCACCAGCCATCCGCGGGCGGCACAAAAGCACTTCAATTTTGTTAGGAAATGTATCAATTTAACTGACTCGAGCGGCACACTGGAAACCTAATGAATCTGGACTCAATTTTCCACCACACTGCCTCTGTGAACTGGAGGAAACAATGCCGCTGGTGAAGGGTTGAGGGAAGTCCGCCGTGATTGGCTGGCGGCGACCGCGCTGCCGCCGTGCCGGCCAGTTGGGAAGACGGGGACGGCCTTCGTTTATCTAGCGATAGCCGCGACCCGGACCGCTGTCACTCATCTAACAATGATGTCATTAAAGGTAAATTGGCCTCTATTTCAGCGGGATGATAATGCTAATTGAGTGGCAAAACATAATACCGAGAGCTGTTGTGTGCCGTTAAGGGGAGGAGGGGGACAGATTAAATGGCCATACAATGGTGGGTGTCAGGCACGGCAGATGTTGCTTTGTGCTGAGGACTGCATTGACATATCTCTTGCTTGTCAGGCCTGGGCTTTAGGAGAGTCTTACAGGACTGGGGACCAGATGGTCTCACACAGAGTCTGACTAAAGCGGTTAAACAGAGGCTGGTTATTAAAAAAAGACAACTCCACCACAAGAAATGTGTTGCTTGGTAAATAAGAGAGCCGGACTGCCTTATCGATCTGACTGCCACGTGCCGGGCTGACTGCAGGCTAATGAAAGGCCTCTGGACGGCGGGCGTCATGTTTATTTAGGGGCAGGCCTCAGATCAGCCGGCCTTCCCCCCTCGGCGGAGCATGAGAAAGAGAGACGGCGAGAGGGAAACTCTTAACGCACACAGTGTGGCGCTTTTCATTTGCGTGATATTATTGGATTGATTTATTCAGATTCTCTGTGCATGTTTTATTCAAGATACAAAAGGAGTGATTACCTCACAACAATCATTATAGTAATTATTCCTTTCCTGTTTCCACCCTAATTGATACCGTCAACATGATTACCCATTATACTTTTTATTACCGCAGTATTTAGATAACAGTGTAACAGTTTTGCTTTTATACTCTTTGTTAATTTGTCAGTAGACATCACACTGTGTTGTGATTTCTGCAAACATAATGCTTCATAATTACTGTACAGCTGAACCTGCAATCTGGGTACTAAATGGAAGCAAAACACCGCCGGTGTTAAGACACATCTGCTGTTAGTTAGTTTAGTTTTTTTTAGCTAGAAGGATTCTACACCTGGATTTCACCTAGTATATCACTTAGCTGCAGTATTTATCACACTGTAAATCCAGCAGGCACATTTTAATGTTCACTCTGTGGATTAGAATTGAAAAGTGGCCCTTCCACTTGACCTCCCTATTATTACGAACACTGATCTCATTTGGCAAGGCAGACACCAGCAGCCTCCGATGTGTTTCACATGCCTTCAAAGCAAATTCTGCTAAATGCCAGCTGATGAGCAAAGCAAAACACTATTTGTGAAATAAAACTGCCAAAATCATGATTTAGTTTTTATTATATGAAGAAATATTAGAACAGTATTCTGAAGAGGTCAGGTCGCTTTTGATTTTATTTACAGTTAAAACCTAATTAAACAAATTAATGTTAATTGTCAGTCGATTGTTAAAATATGGTTTAGTTTATTTATTGTCTTTTCGGAAAATCTTTTTGCATCTGTGGCACCCTTCAGTCAACAATAACAACAATTAGCAAATACAAACAAACATCAACAGATTACAACACAATACAATTTTTATTTTTATTTTGGACACTTCTTTTTTTACTACACAAGCTAAAATGTCCAATAGAGCTGGAAACAATGGAATAGGGAACCTAAGCTGTAGCTCATCTCAGCAGGGTGTGCAGCTTAATTTGTAAAATAATGCAAATTAATAGAGTTTGGTTTAGATTATACAAAGTTAGTTGTAACAAATAATTACTAGAGGCAACAATAATAATCATTAATTGTGAGCATTTTTAATGAGAAATTTAATAAATGTTTATTGTTTAATTATTATTTATTAAATTTTTCATTTCTCAACTCAACTCAATTTTTATTTGTAAAGCACTTTCAAAACCATTAAAATGGGCCAAAGTGCTGTCCATAAATAGTAGATAACTATAACATTAATACAAACATAAAATAACAACCAAACATAACACCAAGAAAATCATGCCATCAGTCACTCACAGTTGACTTAAACTCCAAAAGCTTGATAAAATAAGTAGGTCTTCAAGTCCTTTTTAAAAAATTATTAAAGATAAATGTTAATTTCCTAAATTCCTAAAGAATAGTTGAGTTAAATAAAACTACCTAATAGGTTGGGCAAACATTTAACCAAACCTCTGGGTTAAAACAACCCAGTCACTGGGTTTGTCCATTTGCAACCTAACTTGGGTTGGTTTTAACCCAGCATTTTATAGAGTGTACAATAAGACAATTTATTCTGTGAGCTAAAGTATCCGATAATACATATTAAATAAGTTGTTTTGCTCATTGTGTGATTTCAACATGTCTGCCACCATGTTAAATAAAGCAGCATGTATGACATGACTGAATTTTGCCATATGTGAGTGTATTATATAGTAACACAATGAGAATTTGCAGGTTATTCATAATTTGAAATTAAATTGATCTCCATATAACTAATCAATCAGCTATCATTGTTATATTGCAATTTTCCCATCTTTATCCACATTTCAAATTTTGAATTTCTAATCTAAATTAGCAAAAAAAAAAAAAAAAAAAAAATTAAATACAATTTTATCATCCATTTCTTGGTGTAAAATGTTATATAAAAATATAAAAGTATATACATTTTATATAAAAAACACATATACACACACATTCATATATATATATATATATATATATATATATATATATATATATATATATATATATATATATATATATATATATGAATGGGCCCTACAATGAGCCACATGCTCCTTCTTTCAGTGTGAGGTTAAAAAAAGCAGTTCAAGCACTGCCTAAATTGTTCTCATCCCACTTCACTTACCACCTGGATCACACTCCTGAATTACTCAATCAGAGTTAGTTTAGGAGCAGGACAAAGCGCTAAGAGAGGCTGATGATGTGACCAGGACTCAGATTGATGTGTGATTCCCTGACATTTCAACCATGCTTGCTCTGCTCTCCTTCAATCAGCCTGTGCTCTTCGCTTTGTCATTTCAGCTGGAACAAACACAAATAAGCAGGCAGATTTGCGCCCGAGCCCTCAGGACAGGAAAAGTTTTGAAATGCTATTTGACAGGTTCACGTCGACTGTTTTATTTTGTCTCTCCTCTCTGTCCCCTAGGTGTTTGACTGTGAGACATTTAATCGTGGGACTAGCGCTTTCATATCAGTAACAAAAATCAAATAATGCAAGATGATTTACTCCCCCTAGCAACCGAGGAGCACACTCATAGCAACCAGCCGAGCCTCGGGCCTCAGTGTAATCAGCTTGAAAATATTTCAATTATTGTGTTGATTTTAGTGGATTTGAGAGGCGGTCGGTGAGCGCCTCAGTACATTCAGCCCATGACCTGCAGAGGAAGACATTGATTTAAACAGGTGTCAGAGAGGGAAAGTAGAGGCAATTTAAATGGGAATGGGATAGCAAAGTCATTGAGCACTGTTCAGCGCATGTGTGACATCCGCCTGCTGCCGTCGAATCAATGCAGCTCAACTGAACGGAGGAAAAAAAAATCTCACCTTGAGGAATCATCCGTCTGCCGTGGCCCAGTGGAGCAGAAGGATGGAGGTTTTGCCATGATTCTCCCCAGCCTGCCTAAAGCCTGATCGGGGTCTTTAGCCGTGCCTGTGGGTCCACAGGTGACTCTGTGGATTGAAAAGCTGAGGTAGTAGTGCCTGAAACCTGGGTGCACACTTAATAATAATAATAATTAAAAAAAAAAAGGATGCTGTTTATGTTGCCCTGAAAAATCAACTATGGTAGCTAGCAGACTGCAATAGGAACAATGGCTGTGTTCGTGTCTTGAAACTTTTTGTTCAAACTTGACTATAATTGGAACTATGAATTGTGCCGAGTTTTTCTTTGTTTCCCCAAACCACCACGGCAAGACAACAACTGCTTCGCTAAGATAAATGAAGACTGCGTAATTCAAAACAGAAGATGCAGCGGTAATGCATAATTGTACTTTTCACACTATTTTACAGGCTGAAGTGAAGTGGAAGCAGTGTGGTGTATTGTAATCTTTTAGCTTAAAATGTCATTTCTCTTTAAAGGATTCATTAGGACTAAATTTAGCAGTGGTGCCCACCATTATCTTAACCGCTGGAAATATTAACATTGGCCTTTTATTGAATTTGCAGGGTTATATTTAGCATGCAAATTGATTCCTTTCACTTTTCCACAAATACAGATCATTTCAGCACGGCTAATTTTGAGGCTATGAGAAGAGACGTAAGAGTAATTAAAAGCGCAGACTTCTCCATCTACAACTCGGAGTGGCCCAAACTCAATCTCCCCCCAACCCCTCCATACCAGTCCTGTTTTATCTTTTGTGGTGATTGTATCATCATCCCGGGCTTATCTTCCATTACCAGTAATGTTCACTGGTATTTATAGCATTAGCATGCTGGATTTTACATTTGTCTAGCTGTAGATTTCGGACATGAATATGGCTGCTTTTGTTTCTAATTCTTCTGTATTGCCTTTGCTCATGGCGACGTCCACAAAATGCAGCATATATGATCCACACCAGAAGACAATGCCTTTAAAAAAAAACATGGCTACTCGATCAAGGAAATGTGCAACAAATGTATTTCTAGGGATCAGATCATCTGTGCTCTATTCGAAGAGGGAGATGCCTTATGGACCTGGCAGCACAGCTATTACATCAAAACATCCCAGATATGTTGACAGAAAATAATGTAAATGTGTCTTTGTGCTTTGTGATCACGCAAACAGAGGATTTGTGTAATCATTTGCTGATATCCAATGCCCACGGTCAGTCTGTGAGCTGTGGGTATGTGTAGGTGTTGATTGTGTTATGTGTTATGAGTGGGTGAGTTCAGTTGACTGTCAAACACACACTTTCCCCAGAGGTAATGGATTTGAATATTTTATAAATGCAATTTTTTGCCAAATGTAGCTTATATTTTTATTAGTATTATTATATATTAATAAAGTCAACATGCAATCAAAATGACCCTATATTTATGATCTTGGTGCATTGTTATTACTGTTGTTATTGTGAGGAGTTCATCAGTGCATGTTATTCCAAAAACAAAATGTTTGTTTTCATGATATTTAATTGAAATATATTAACTTGCAATTCCTTATAAAAACAACTTTCCTTTTCCGTTGACATCACTTAGGCTGGTTGCTATTGGATAATATTTAGACACTGTTTTAGCAAACTCACATTCAGTCTGAGATTTTATTTTAAGAGTGTATTTTACTTTAATGGTTCCAAAAAGGGGTTTTTTTTGTTTGTTTTTTTTTTGCAGCAATGCCATATTAGAACCTTGTTTGGTTCCCCAAAGAACCTTTCAGTGAACAATTCTTAAAAGAACCATTTTTTCTTAGGCCCGGTTTACACTAATGCACTAATACACCAATTTTTGTTTTAAAAAGCATACGTTTTGCTATGGTTACGGCTGTCATTTACACTAAGCTGGCTCGAAATACACTTTTGAAAACGCTGCAGACACCGTTTTAGTTTGAAAACGCGGGGTTGAATTTCAGTATAAACGGACCAAAATGGAGACTTTTGAAAATGATGGCGTGGCTGCCCACGTTCGCTCTGCATTTCCTTGACAACCGTGTAAACAATAACATGGAGAGTGAACTGCAATCTTTGCTGGTTTTGTTGTCATTTTTAGCAGCCATGGTGCAGTTAAACTCTGCGTTTTTTTTAATACTGCAGTGTGCAAGAGGCAACTGTTTACACTAGTACGCGCATACCCAGTGTGCATGAACAGTTATGTGACATGTTTTCGGTCGTGTAGTGTAGACAGAGATCGTCTCTGAAATGCTGTGGAAATGCCAGTGTAGACAAGGATTATTTTTATTTTAAAACGGCATTTTAAAATGAAAAGACACTAATGTAAACAGGGCTTTAGTATAAAGAACATTTCACAAATCTGAAATGAAAAGTTCCCATGGATATTAACGGTTCTTCATGGAACCATAGATGCCAATAAAGAACCTTTGTAGTTCTTAAAAGAACAGTTTTTTTTTTTTTTTTTTAGTGTGAAGAACATTTAGTTTTTTTACTCTAAAGAACCATTTGTGGAATGGAAAGATTCCAGACATGGTAAAGGTTCTTCATGGAACCATAGATTCCAATAATGAACCTTTATTTTTAAGACTGTACATCACATTAACAGAAGTAGAATAGCTGTGAATAGCAGTTCACGTTGACTTTTTAGCCATATAATAGATTGCATTGTTAACCCGTAGCATGCCACCAATTCAGAGTTTTCTGTGTCTATGTTGTACAAAAGAAACTATCTAAAATCTACATGGTTTCATGGCATACTTACTAGATTATCTCCAGACATTAGGTGTAGTAAACATCTGTGTATCAGCGCTCACACCATTTGTGGCACTTGCCATCAGTGGCATAGTTATTTAAAACTTGTGAAAGATATTTGAGATATTCTCTGTTAATGTCCTCATTTGAAGCACAAAAAAGCTCCATGGGAGGATTTTTGAATATGAGCGGTGCTAATGCGTGTGATCACACATTAATCGTCTGACAGCATCTCACTCTCCACAGCCAGTCTATTAGGATTTTACACAGAGGTAGGGTCTAAGTGTCAGGTGTCATAATTTAATTGTGTTGTTTTCTAATGTCTCCCCTTCACTTTTGGGATAGGATTGCAGGCTAATCTATGTAGTGTTACAGTATGTCACTACCCTCTTTCCTGTCTTTTATTTTGATTTTAAACGGGGGATGCAAGTAATTCACCTTCGCATTCAAGTCTTCAAATGAGCCCAGCAGGACATCTGGATCATTATCTCAAAGCAATTGCATTGTAATGGGATAAATTAAATGTTAATCTTGCAATAGGAGGAAGAAGTCATCAGTTTGTTTAGTTGTTTTTCTCTGCACAAGACCGTATAATGTGAATTTAAGTACATGGACAATGGATGGACATTGTTGTCCAGCACCTGTATGCTATTCTCGTTTTAATAGCTAAGTTAATAACAGCCCAAGCGTAAATAATGAATTCTCTGAAACAACTGTTTTTTAATGTTCTCTCGTACAGTATTTCTGGTCCTCATATTTTGTCATTTATAAATAAAGGTGATTACTTTATTCTAAGAAAATTCTCTTTGTTCTTGATCACTGGCAACAGATATTAACACATGCCATACACAAGAGCAGCTCCAATTTGGCAAACGCAGGGAATTAGTCTGGTGAATGACAGAATGAGGGGGGAAAAAATCCTTCCTAATAGCCTAAATATTTGGAAATTCCTTCCATGTGTTTATCCGTGCACACTCCTCACTCATGCTCATGTATTTTATTCCAAATAAATGAACTAGGTTTTGATAAGCTACTTCGGAAGCACAATTGTTTGTTGAAGTTAATTACTGAGTCAGTATATCTACAATGAATCTGTCCTCACACTATTGTCCAATGTTGCATTTCCATTTTTATATTATTGTACTGAAAATCAAGTTACAGTACATTTTCCTGTGTTATCCCAAATTAAAATTCTTCCTGACATTTACTTAACATATATCACGTCTAATTGAATTTGTATTTGCTAGCAAGACTGCTAGAGGGAATCATGGTTTGCTGGTGGAAAATGAATGTCCTGTTGCTAGACTGTGTGTATGTCTTAAAAGGTATCGGTGGTGCTTTAATTAATTCTTGCCTGCTTTAATCATTTATTTTGAATGGCTGAGCAGCTTATCAATAGCACCAAAATTAGTGTTATGTCCTAAAACTTCCCTTCCTCAGGTTCTCCCCTGGTCGCCAATACAGTGTTGGATAAAAGCAATCCAAAGCCAACCCGGAGCTACTGATAGATATGGTCACACTTTAGAGAGGTAAACAGTATTGATTCAGTTCCACTATTGTCTCTAATTTTCTTCCAGACATTGAGCAATACAATTCTTTATAACTAATCACACTCACTTATAGGGTTGGAACAAAAAAGTTTGAGTGTTTTTTTTTTTTTCTTTGACTGTTTTGTTTTATGGTAAGGTGATCTCGTCTGTATTAAAGTCTTTCTGTGCTGTCACATCTTCCCACTTTCACTGCTCTAATGTGATTGATTGTGCCAGCATCAGGGCCGTAGCACTAGACATGTTTGAAAGTGACATTTCAGACCTAGTTAGAACCTATTTCTCCTCACTGTTAAATAAAAAAGTGGACCCTGAGTGGGATCAAGTTTTTGGGGCCTGTCCTTGAGCCTTTCTGAGCCCTAATGGGATAGTGAATGTCTGTATAACCAGGGAGTCCAAAGGATTAAACCTTCGGTAATGTGCATATAAAGTCTGAGCCACTGGCCAAGCTGTGTTAAAAGCTTTTGCCATTTTGGTTTAATGATGTTGCTGGGAGGTGTTGACTTCAATAGGGCATTTAAAAACCTTTTGATATAATTGCAACTGAGGGATATTAGGACGTAAATTCACAAAATCGAAACTATCGTTATGAATTGTGTTATCGTGTATTGATTGTAAATAAAAATGAATAAATAAAAACCATTTTTCATTGCTGCAACAGCTGAAACTGAAAGTTTAATTTTTGTTATCAGCCATTTTTCCTCAAACCATAGTTAGTTGGTAATCATTATGCTCATTGTTTTGAGTTTAAATGATTTTATAATTTTACCAGTATTATCCTTAATGTCACTGTCAGGCAGAAACCTAGTATCTCCAAAAATGCTACTTTTCAGGAAATTAAAAAAAAAAACAATGTATTTTTTAAATAATTAAACACTGTGTTGATATTCTGGCTTTATATATGGTTAGACATATTAATATTTTACCAAAATCAAGCTCAAATTGAGTTACAAGGTTTTTGACCATGCAGTGAATTTCTGAAAATTTCAGACATACCTGTTTTGTCCACCATTGGAATGGCCGCATCTGAGGCAGTGAGTGCATCGCATTATGTTTTCATCAACTTACAGGTTATAAAGTTTATTATAGCTATGTGGGCGCTCAGTTTTTTTCTGTCATTTGGCCAAAATCTCATGTTATAAAAGATGAAGTGGTACACACAGGATATTTAAGACAATACTGTTTATGACTTGACATCAATTGCTAGACTAAGACGGTCTTCTCTGCGCCTCAAATACATAAAACATTAGCCTTTATGTTATATAGGGTTTCTTGAGAAAAGTTAGATATTTGCAAAACTCACAAACAGACATAAAGGGTGACCAATAGTAATGATTTACGAAGTAAAAAAATTACAAAATATGGAGTGACGGTAAGATTATGCTAAAGAAAAAATAAATAAAATCGTCCATTACAATATTACAGTAATAGACCTTAGTCCAAGTAGACGCCATATTGGATTTTACACAGATGAAAAGGCTGTGAGCTGAGGGATAGATTTTACAATGGCAATGCATTGTATAACGATCTAATTTTCACAACTGACAACTTTTAAAACTGTTTTATGGAGTTTTTGTTTATAATGAAAGTTTTTGGAAAGATGTTCATTGAACAATCGGTAATTTGTTAAACAACAATAGGCTACAGTCAACTGAACACACTGTACTTCCATCCCTCAAAGCCTCGTTTTCATTCCTGTCAAAAATGTTAATTTGGCACTACCCTGACCCAATCTATACTGAAGTCCTTTGAGGTCATTTTCACTACAATCAATATCTTAAGTCTGGAATAGCTACACAACTTTTAAAATCCTACCCTAAGCAAAAAACGGCATCATACAATAAAATACTGAGGATCACACACTAAACTTACAGTAGTCTAACTGAACGTCAAACTCTCGCAGAAAATGTCGGAATTACCATCATTTCGATATTCTGAAAACACTCGCGTAAACTGGGGATTTTCTAAGAGCTCAGACTTGTACCACCTGACAGCTTCAGATTCAATTTGGCATTGATAGTGTTGCCATAGAAACGCATAATTGACATAGAAATGCATAATCACGTCTGAAGACGAACAGCTCCGAATAGTCAGGTGCTCTCGTTACGGTTATTAAGACATGGCGTGAACAGCATTATTTTGGCGTTGATAGTGTTGCCATAGAAACAGATAATGAGAGCAAAGATGTGAACAGTTCCGACTGGAACGTCACAGGTTGTCATCTCGTAATTACGGTAATTACAACATGGCGTGAATGCAAAAAAACATATAGGATAGGAGACACATGTTCTAAAATTTGCTCAATGTTTGATAGCCTCTGACTGGATGGAACCATATTCTGGAGATTAAAAAATAAATAAATAAGCTCCAGACTATGATCATGCACTACACTCCTACTGCCCAAAATCTACAGAATGTATTTGACTTACGGCAACTAGCATCGACTGCAAATCGAGGCAAAAATCAGGGCAAAAGTTGTGTAGTGTATTCCAGCCTTGAGAAACAAGATGGCACCAGTTGGATTTGTATGGAACGAAATCGAGTCCACGGTGTGCTACGAGCAACACAATCTCCCAGTACTGCATATCTATAGCACGAGTTTATGTTTGTATTTGGCATGCTATTTATACGCTGAAATTACTTTTTGCGTGCATATGATACGCAATGGATAGGATTAAGTGTGGGGTAGGGGTGTGTTATATGTACGCCATATATGGACGGTGGCTAATTCGTACAAATTCATAAGACCTCACTCATATACGATTGTCTAAACCCCAGTGACAGGTAGGTTTAGGGGCGTGGTTAGGGGTAGGTAATTTGTGCAAATTTGTACGAATTTGGCAACTCGTAAAATACGTACGAATTGCTGTGAGATCGGGACTATCCCCTATTATTTTTAGTCAGATGCTGAATGCATCAGAAACTGCAAAATTCTGAAAGTCCTCTTTGCTCCATATAATTATCTTATGGGCTACTGTAAATCTGTAAATATTGTCAATTCCGTTCGGAAATTATACTCTTCACTTTTCATTTCATTGTGCAAACCAAACAGCACTTCATGTGTAAACTGGGCGCATGACATTATGAATTTTTGTTGTACCTTTTGTTTGCATAATGAAGAAACAGCTCCTCTTAGAGCCTCTCTAGAGTAGTTTGGTAATGGATTGAGAAAGAGCTTTGACACAATGTCTTTCAAAGTTCACCTGAAAGGAATCTTAATTTTTTCAAGGCGATTGTCTCCCTGTGAGACATCTCTTTATGATGCTGTGTATTCCACATCAGGTTGAACGAGTCTTTTATGAATCGGACTAACTGTGTCCTCTCCGTATGAAATGGGGAAGGTTAATGCGGTTTAAGGTATAAAATAATTACCAATTATCCCAGGGTTAACTACACCCTTTGGCAATTCCTTTCATGTCCCGCTATGTTGGACTTGACCCAAATCAATGACAGAAGTTACCTTATAAATCCTTATAACAAAGTTTGACCTTAGCATGGTGGTGGTTGTTTGGAAGAGAGGAACAGAGAAAAGCTGTGAGTGATCTAGGGCGAAAATAAAAGTCTACTATAATGAAAAGCATAGTTAATGTTGAATTCAAAATGTCTGCATGTGCTAAAGCCTCCAGGAACAGAAGTCTTTATTCTGAAATCCAGCACCAGTTGCAGATTTTTACAACGGCCCTTCAAACTGTCACTTTACCGTTATGTGAAGTCATTTTGATGTTAACAAGTTCTTTACTGAGAACATCAACACATTTACACCTTCTACTGAGCTGTGATGGGTTACATTAGCTTCACAGAATCCATTTTTAATACTGCTCCCTTACCCTGTATTTTTAAAGAAACAGCTGGATTGGTAAATGGTCAAAGGGGAGCTTATTTATCTTTCACATAACTAGAATTATTTGTGACCCGTAAAGGGTCGACACTTACAAATAGATTTGGACAGTGTTGCCTTAACATCTGGAAACACTATTTAACTCATCCCATCTCAGGAAGTTTTCACACTTCACGCTTCATTAACCTCTAGGGTCTGGAGTCCCTGGGAAGACAGGGGAGTGAAACGCCTGTTTACACAGAGCCTTCTAAATCACCAGCGAGAGCTTTAGCCATCACTGTGGCACATCAGCGCAGGTGAGGAACATACAGGTGCCAGGCTCTCGAGGATCCTTCCCACCCATCTCCATTTTCACTTCTAATTGATAATGAATTAGCTTTCAAGTGAGAATGAACTGCTAGTGTCAATTCACAGTGAAGCAAATTATGCTTATTTGGATCTTACACTGCCAAGGCCTGCAATTTGTGGATGCCTCATTGTGTGTATATATATATATATATATATATATATAAAGGGTAAAGGAATAAAGCTTCAGTTTTTTTGTTCAGTTGTGCAAAGTGTGTATAAGAAAGACTTTAGGTGCGTCCCAATTTGTGTACTTATGCACTATTCTATTACATTTTAAAGTACAAATAGTGCAAGCAGTGCGTTCACACAGAAAATTCTCAAAAAGAAAAAGTGCACTTTAAAAACCCGGATGATGCATTATATTAACGGAAAAAAACAGAGGGGGGGGGGGGGGGATCAGACTCCAATATTTAGTGCAAAATAAACTTATAATATTCATACACTACATGGATGAGTACATAGTACGTATACAGTGTTTAAATGCATAGTGTATAAGTTATTTGGGACGCAATTTTTAGCTTGATGGACATTTTTACTTAATGAAGTACTACTAATTGCCTTTCTTTGTTGTGACATTATCAGTCAGCATTTTGAAATGAGAAAAAAATCTTTTGCCAATAGCAGTTTTGCTTTAATACAAACATTTAAGGCATTGAAAAAGGTTAAATTTTTGAAACAAAATTGCAGTGTCACAATGTGGACTATTTGTGTCAATGCATTTTCTTTTCATTATAATTAGTAGTGAAATATTTTCATTAAATATTTCAGATTTTAGTAACCTATAGCTTAGCTGCCACATTTTCAATACTAACATTTTAATATAATGGATAATTTGCTGGAGCCTGAGGTCATTGAGATCCAGAAAGATGTGCTGGCTCCACATATTCATGGATCTCTTGTTGAGATTGTTGTCATGGACCACCAAATTCTTTTTTGGCCAGAATTCAGTGGTTTATCAGATGAAATGTAGGTAATGAAACACATCTCACAAGGTGATAATTAGAAAAGAAGTGCAAAGCAGCAGTCACAGGCTGTTAGATTTTTAATAACCACAATGACCAGGGGAGTTAGTGTTAACATTTGGGTCATGTTTATCATACTGACTTACACCAGGTCAAGAATATGTATGAAAAAAAAAAAAAAAAAAAAAAAAAACATTTCAAATGCCAACATATGTGATGCTGTTGAGAAGAAGGTCCATTATTTAGTGGGATTGTTTTTAATGAAAATCTTTGCTTTGTTAGTTTTCCCTATGGTACACCTTTTGACTGAGGAGTGTATTGAAAATTCTAGAATTATTAAATTATGAAAAAAATAGTATTTAAACATACTAATGTAGACTATATGGAGCTCTGTATTTATTTATTTATTTATTTATTTAAACTTTTTTTTTTTTTTTGTTGTTGATTGCATTGCTAAACTTAATACCAGAATGGCCCATTCTAAATAAAAAGTGCATTATGAGCTGCTCTTAAAGCTGTTTTCACTCATTTAATTGCCCTCAAAGGGAATTATTTAATTAACTCACTGAAACTTCCCCATTCTTTGTAAATTAGAAGATGTCTGTGTGAAAACTCGCTTGCATTTTTGTTTCAAGCTCAGGACAAAAATCGATAATCTCTCATATTATAAGGGGGTGACTGAATCAAAGTTCAGTCTTATTTCAATAAGAAGGAGTGTTGAAGTGATTGCAGGGACAGAAGCGTCTACCATTGGTAGCCAAAGAAAAGCAGCGCCACTTAGATCTTTCTCACAATCACTTAAAACGGTACTTGACATTTGGCTCCTATCCTGCAGCTACTCCGCCATGCATTTTAGGATTACTTTACAGCGTATGCCCATTAATTCACCGGCGGACTTCAACGCTCTTATCTCTGCCATGCAAACGCGGGATGGGGGATATAACTGACATGTGCATTGTTTATTCACGATCCCGAAATTGATTAACTCAAGCAAGGTGTAAATAATTGGATATTTTATCACTTTGTGTTTTAGGTTTTAATTTTCGTGAATTTAATTAATAAATAAAGACGAGCTTTCTGTTATTTATGTAATTTAATCATTCTCAAATTTGTTCGACTGCCTATTTTTGCAGTCAAAAATACTGATCCTCAATCGATTTAGCAACACCTTACGATGGAGTTCCTCTAATTCACCCTCTTTTGACATGTCATTCCCCAATTAGGTTCATAATCCAAAAAAAAAAATGCAATTCAGGTGATTTCCTGGTCTACTCAAAATATATGTTTTCGTCATGATACACGAGCAGATATAACTGTGAATATAACATTGCATTGTCAAAGAACGTTGTCAATTAAGGTAGCCTAACTAAACCCAATGTTCAGGTTTAATCACAATCAAGAAATATATATATATATATATATATATATATATATATATATATATATATATATATATATATATAGGCTATATATAGGCCTATAGTTGATGAAAACCACAATTAAATGCAAAAAGACACCAAGTGAGCTTTAATTCCGTGAAGATTTATTCGGAAAGCCATGTTAAAGCAGTGCACCCTAATAGAGAAGCAGAATATAATCACTATTCGGTTGGCCTTGCACCTGTCCTCGAGGTATACGAGGCGCTCTGTGAGTTTAGCGAAATATAAAACGACAAAAGAAAATAATCTACAAAGCACTCAGGGAGGGGTTAAGACTGGGTGTTGCAAATGAGGCTCTTGAAATCACCTTCATAATTAATTGCGCGAATTTGATTCTATTAAATAAAAATAACACGTATTGAGGAACTCAATTAGCATTAATTAAGCTTGATATCCTAATTTGGAAAATGTGTTGAGGAAAACAAGCGTTTTCCGAGTCGTTTTACCCCTGATGTTGTTGAATACCAGCTTTCTGCCTTTGGGCTGCTTTTCTCTCCTCGGAGAGTTGAAAATGAGAAATGGAGATGGAATATCAGGAGGTGCTAAATTAGCTGCCTGATCTGCACTTATTGCTGCACACACACCCCCATTACTTTGCTGTTCTCTCTCTCTCTTAACATTCCAGGCATGGCGCGGCGTCGAGATAGCAGATTTATCAAATGGGAAAATGAATGCATGATGATCAGTTAAATTGAAAATCAGCGCCTGCATGACAGCCCGACCTGACACCTCCGTAATTAGAAAGAAAAATGATGGCGTCCGATGCATAATAGAGCAAAAACAATTTACACTCTCCCATAATGATCCAGCGTTCAAATTGAAAATTTCTCCGGGTAGAAATTGAATTCAT
This sequence comes from Megalobrama amblycephala, assembly GCF_018812025.1. Taxonomy (NCBI): domain Eukaryota; kingdom Metazoa; phylum Chordata; class Actinopteri; order Cypriniformes; family Xenocyprididae; genus Megalobrama; species Megalobrama amblycephala. The sequence goes on from NC_063044.1 coordinate 40,977,421, forward strand.
AAAGTATGATTCATGGAGGACACATCTCCTGGAGGCTGCCTGGGCCATATCGATTGATAGTTTGTCCTGAATCATACAGCGTGCTGCTTTCAGGCAAAAGCTTAACTACTTAAGCAAATCGCTAATTTCACCTTAAGGCCACCAGTGTGCAGCCAGCGATACTCCTATTCAGATTGCAAATGAATTAAACATGAACGCGCCCCAGTAGGAAAAGACAGCAGCAAATTGAAGGACACCTCCAGACAACTAACATTTTCCAAACACTGGCTTTTTTATATGTATATATGTACAAAAGGCAATTCACTGACTGAAATAGAGATATTTTATTTGCTTGACTTTGAGATAGCGCGGGATCTTTCGATATGAAACGCGTAAATAGGCTAATTATTGTTTTTGTATAGCAACTCCGGGCCATCATCATCATTATTGTTGTGGCGCACTGTGTGCAAAATATGTTCTTATTGATTGTCCTGACATCTTTTCTGCTCTCCCCTTGCCCACTTTTGTGTAGTCTATTTGCCCTGGACGCCATATGCCAAGTCTTAAGTCTTAAGTCTCTGGTGAAAATTATGTAAATATTATGAAAGAGACACTGGCTTAGAAATTCATTTGCGCCAGCCCCGCTGATTACTTTCAATTTATTTGCAAATCAAGACCAGTGGAAGTGATGAGACGACCAGGAGATGTTTAAGAAGACAATAAACGAGTCCGTATGACCAAATTAAACACCTTGGAAAATGAAAATGCTAATTCATTATTGGTATTTGCCGTGCAGTTATATTTCTCACGAAAATGATTCTCTGATTTTATTGCCTGCTTTTCTTACCTCGCCTTTAGATCTGGTCAGCAGTGCTAATATTGTCAAGGCGCAGATGTCTGGGAGCCCCCACAGGGTCCCATGGGACCGCCAACCCTATTAGAACAAATGTGTTCTGCTATTGTAAATAGGCACGTTTGCTTCGCCCGTCCTATTACGGCCGACGCATGATCAATAGGCTGATAACACAGGAACATCAATATAAGCGACAGAACAATGAGGGATATCATCGAACATCTATCTTAATATAGCCAGCTACAAGGGCCCTGACAAAGTGAAAAGCTCATGAAAATTCCGCCCCACGAATTCCCATCTCCTATCCAATATGCACAAACACACTCCCAGCTGCCGGGGCTATTATTTTCGTATTTCAATTTGACACCCCAGCCTTTCATGCTAATTCTATTATTCTTGGAAGTTTATGTGATTTCATATCACTAGAAATCGGTAATGTATTATAACCCTTTGGGCTAAAATAAACTGAATCCCTGCAGTAGCCACCGGGAAAATAATTACTTTCATATCAAAACTCTGCAGGAGTCGAACGGGTCTTTTCGCCTCCGGCTCGTAACCTCATTTCAGTGTAGCTTATAGATGAATAAATTTGTTAAAGCAATACACAAAATACAACACAGGGTTTGGGAGAAGGAGCTATAGCCCACAATATAAACTCTATTTAGGGCCATGCACGCTTAAGTTTGTTGTATACAATCGATTTATTTATGAAAAACTTACATATATAAATATCTTAATACTTTGTACAACGTTTGAGGTTTTGTCTTGGTATTTTTTTTTTTTTTTTTTTTTTTACAGTTTCTTATACAGGGAGCTGCTGCTATTTGTTCAATAAACATTTGATAGCCCACCACACACATACACAAATTATTCACACAGATATTTCCCCTAATCAGAATATAAATATGTCAATGAAAACGATACGTTTCGATATGTCGACTTTTTTCCTCTTCGCTTAATCTGCGGAGAAGTGTCGAGCGATAGGCTATCGACACACTCCTCAGTTTCTACTCTGATTTCATTTATTCCATATCGACGTCAACTGAGTCTTTGTCGGTGTCCTTGTTGGTTGTCGCTGATTCTGAATTTTGTGGTGGATAGTCAGGTAACGACTGCTCCTTTTTCTCCGACTGTGGAGACTTTGGATCGACGAGGTCTAACTCTATATCTTGTGGGCATCTTTCGTTACAGCTGCCCGCCGAGTGACCATTAATGGTAGTCTGTGGTGAACTGCTCTGTGGTGAACACGTTATGTTGCCCGACTGACTGACCTGGCCTTTGATTGCTCGCGCGCCGCTGTTTACACTGTTGTCCTTGGCGTTCCTGTGTCCTAGGTTTCCAGCAAAGGAACTGTCAGTAGCTGGCCCTTTCTGGCCATTTTCAGCATCAGGACCTGGTGCTGTGCTCTTCAAAGCAGTCTGTGGAACAATGAAACCGAGAGGTTGTGTAATAGGGTACAGTAAAAAATGTCCTTTCCCTATCAAAGGCCGTGGTGTCGGTACTGGGAAGTCCATTGGCGGCTTGCGCCTCGGCCTGGAGTCCGACAGAAGGCTTTCCACGCTAAAGGGATTGAGTTTTTGAAGAGTGGAAGACCTACTGTTGGAGCACATCAGGTTTGACTGCTGACCGCTGTCGGACGAGTCCAGCTCGGATCCACTCGCGTCTTGGTCTGCGTTTCTTTGGTTCTGGAGTTTCTGTGGTGTTTGGTCACAGCTTGGTTGCGTTTGGTTTCGGCCCATGTCGCAATGGATGCTTTGTTCACTGTCCGTTACTTGTGACAAGCCACTGTCACTGTCAGATCCTGGGGTGTGAAATAAGTCTCCGGGAAGGAGTTTGTTCTGGGACTTTAAAAGCCTTCTTTCTTGTTTCCTTTTCTTTTTCTCCAGCCTCTCCAGTTCTCTGCGAGCAATTTCCTCTGGGTCCATTGGCTCGCCACTGCAGGTCGTCGGATGAGAGTTGTGTGCAGGTCGCCCCGGCCCTTTCTTCGTGTTCTCCTTTTTTCTCCATTTCGCCCTCCGGTTTTGAAACCATACCTAAACATGAAAAAAAGGACAATTATTTTCATGTCATAAAAATAATGAAATAGACCTATATGATCCAATTATGAAACAGACCTTTATATGAAAATATAGACCTTCTATTAAACATATTATATACACATTATATTTACTTGTACATTTGATACATACTTATTTACTTATACATATTATACTTGTACACACACACACTCACACACACACACATATAGGCCTATATACATACCCAATATATTTACTTTATTGTATTATAGAAAATCTTTTCTTTTTTGTTGTTTTACTAAAAATAAAAAAAAAACTTACATTTTGCTAAATAAGTGTTGCCAGTATTTTTTATAAAATTTTGTATATTTAATGAATATGTATTATAAGTGTGGTAATGTTATAATAAATTGAAAATATGACTATAAAATGAAAATAAAACACAATTATCCAAACAAAACAATTTCATAATAATGCTATTGTGCAAATATATCATCGTGAATGTTGTTCTAAAAGTACTAGGCCGCATCCTAAAACACACAGATTTATTATATTACGCTCCATACATTTTTAGGCAAGGAGTTTTATCGGCCAAATTCAAATCAAATTCTATTACATAAATAATGATAACAAACAAACCCTATTTTGCAAACCTATATCTGTACTTTTCAACGGGGCAGATTTAATAAGATCACATACATCTATCAAATTGAATTTAGTATCCTAACATTTTTATAAGAATTGTGCACAATCATTAATGTATCTTTCCTCCCCCAATATCACAAAACATATTACCCGACTGTATGTAAAAGAATCATAAAAATATATTTTTGTATTATATTATTTTATTTTAGTGCAAGCCGGTCTCTTGATATATTTTTTCTGCTAACAGTGGGGCCTACTGTACAGTCTACAAAATGCATTATAAAACAACAACAAAAAGACTATTTCGTACACAAACATTTGCCGTTTTTTTAAAATAATTTAAACTTTAAATAAATGTTTCTAAACCGTAATGAAGGTAAAACAGAAGCATATTCTGTGCTTTGTACAAAAACCTTTCATGCAAAGAAAAATTACCAAAGCCGAACTAAAAAAAAAAAAAAAAAAAAAAGGGTTATTCATAAAATCATATTCTGAAATACCGTTTGGATTTATCGGTTTCATAACGTCACACCACAACACATGAAATATAAATTTAGTATATTTACCTGCACCCTCGATTCTATCAAATCCAATCTCAGAGCAAGTGCTTCCCTCATGAACACATCTGGATAGTGACTTTCATTAAAAGCCTTTTCTAATTCTTCCAGCTGCCAGCCAGTGAAATTGGTACGAGTTCGTCTTCTTTTACAACCCGGGCTATCCTTCTCTGGATCCCCCGAATCTATGTGAGAAACAATAAATTAGCATTGCTTGTAACTTGCACATGTCCACCAAAACAGTGGGCCCACTAAAATTCTTGGTAGTGTTTATTTTTCTGCCTTTACTATTAGTGTATAAGAATGGATAAAATGAAAACCATCGGTTTTCTTTTCTCTGCGAAGTAATAATAGCAAGAAAATAGCTAATACGAAGAAAAGGAAGTACGTCCTGTCAATAAATTTGTAAAATGTTTTATATTAGCTTCTCTTCCTGATAAAATTCAGTCTGCTTTAATTCCAAGCCTGAACACATGATGAGAGAATCCTTTGTTTTGTTTCCCTGGGTTACTCTTCAAAGCTTTATGGGGGGAAAAATCTTTGTTTTACAACATGACAAACACATGCTTTCTTTCTTCCACCAAAGACCCTCATGCCAGTTTAGGACAAGTGTCTGTTTGCTTACCTGTCAGTTTGTACTGTTGGTTATCTCCATTCATACCGCAGCCAGACGACAAGAGGGGGTTAGAATTCACCACAGAAGCCGTGCAGGAGCCGTTAAGTAATCCGTCTATTGAGAAAGGAACCGCGGCCGTGGATTGAAGTTGATGACCGGCTAATTCGTACACATGATGGTGGCTTAGATGGTACGGAAAGCTCACCATCCCACCGAGCGAGCCTCCGAACTGGGCATGAGGTGGATCCAGTATCCTGCTGTCCATCATCTCCCAGGCAAAAGGAAACGACGTCTGGTGGTTGGTGATGTGAATTTAAAAAACATGCAGCGAGAGTGGCCAGCGAGGAGGGGACATGATGTGGAGAGTAGGATGAGCTGTTCTTTATCAACACGAAGCTTCCAATAATTAGCTTAGGCTCTGGGAATTTGAGACCAATGAGAAGCGTTAATCGGCGCTGACGTCAGAGACGTAGTCTGAAAACGCTTTCCATATCGATTGCTAATTAAACCTGACATCCACCTCAATAAACAATATCAGAGCTGTCACAACAAGACAGGAGGGCTTTGATAAGAACTACATCACGACTACACAGGGGGCCTTAGAGGGAGAGCGATCAGATTTGATACCCAGTTAAACGCTAAATAGACACTGAAATCTCACCTCGGACTGCAGCCACACAGAGCGGCGGATTCATCACCGTTTGAGACAAAGTCCCTCTATTCATTTCGACTCTTTTGCACACACAAACAAACACAAAAAAAAAAAAAGAAAAGAAAACGGGGGGAAACAAACACACAACCGTACCGATTCGTCAAGTCGAAATGTTGCCATGTGAACAGGTAAGATTGTAGTGCACTGCTAACAAATTGACCGAACCACTATTTTTATTTATGTGGCGATTCTTAGGCAACTTGTCACAAGTCAATCCGAAGATATTCGTCAAACAGAGCTGTCAAATTTAATTCCGAACTACAAACCAGAGAAGCGTCACGAGTCTAACAATGCTTAAAAAAAAAAGGAAACGACGTACTCATTTGATATGCTGGAGGAATAAATGAACTTTTAATTACATGAATAGCTAATTAGAAGGCACTCGACATTTAACAGAAAATTAGATATATTTCCCCTGCCATAGCACTTCGGTGTAATTAATGTCATTTAAACAACGATGTACAAATTGTGCGCGGTTTATTTGTGGTCATTGTGTACAATATCATGCATGCTTTAACTTACAACATTTGCTACACATATGAAACAATATTGGTTTATTAATGTAAGCCGCTCTCCCATGAGTATCAATTAATATTTTATTGCAATCCGACAGTGTGTCATTATGGGGGAAAAATACAAAAGAACAGCGAGAACGTAAATAATATTTCTTAGGCTATCATCATTTTTGATATTTTGAATTAAGAAGTGTTTGGTGCACCTTAATCTATCATTATCATTAATTAATCGTAAATTAAAGTCAACAGTGACATATACATTCATGCAAGTGAACTGTGTTTATGAATACAGAATGGTAATCAATCCCACGTCCTGTCTCCCCCTCTCATTACAGAGAATTAATTCCACTTTATTTGGCCAATGTCTGGAGTTGTCATAATGTTAATCTGAGTTGAAATTTCGCTCCCCACTCACTCCCTGACCCTTGGCACTCGGATTGGCGTGTTGTAATAACCCGAATCTTTCAACAGAGGCCCTGATAATTGTTACCTTATTAGCATGCAAATTGTTTAATTAATATTATTATGAGGAACTATATAATCCGTTCGTCTCTTGACCTCGAGCCCAAATAGCACCCCACTGCATTTCAATGTTTAAATTTTAATGAACCCTTTAAAAATGTCTCAAGATCTAGCCTTTTATCCCTCTATCTTACAGAAGCTGCTTTTAGAAGTTTGAGGAATCTTTGAATGTTATTTTCTTTGTGTCTTAAACTTATTTTATCATACTGTACACAAGTATGAATAATTCGGTTTATCCAGATCCCTTTTTGAACATCAGAATTCTATAATTGCAGCTTTGACAGTTCAGGGCGCGGTCCCGTCCTGGCGCGATCTTAGCAGCCCTTGACACGCGTTCCCGGGAGACATTGCATTTAAATCCGTTTTTCTACAACCAAGTGCCATTGTCAGATCCTAGCTTTAATT
>NC_063044.1:40989242-41169242 GCF_018812025.1 Megalobrama amblycephala
ATGTCAAACACACCTATGAAAAAAGTGAAATGCTTTGCAAGTACTGGACACCTGGGAAATTTGTGACACCGCTGACAGGGTGAGTGAGAAATGGTGATGAGCGGCCCCTAAACAAAAGTGTTTATGATGCTATTTGACAGACACTGTCACCACACAAAGAAATGGAGGCTGACCTGGGGAGACATTTTGGCAGGGAGCCACCGCACATTTGTAGGCATAAACGTTTGCTCTTGCAAAGAAGGGATAATAAGCGGGTATGAAATTATTACAATCATTTTACTATTCAAGCAGACAGAGTTTCAGCGACGTAAAGGAATCCCGATGATGAAGCAGGTGTTCTCCAAGAGGTGCCATCTGGCAGCAAAATTAGCAGCTTATGAGCCAGGTGCTCTTGTACCAGGGAAGAATCTGAGATGAGCTCAAAAGTGATCTTTTACACGGGCCTCCAGGAGCATGACTGAGCACTGTTGCATAATAAGAGGCGACGACCGGGTGCTCTTTGTTTTGAATTATTTAAATGCGAGGGTGTTTATGCGTGTTGTGTAAACCTATTCTGCAAATATAGGAATTTCAGATCTTTAAATTGGATCAGTGCTTGAGTGATCAATACACTAATTAACCTGTTAGAGATTATTAAGGGTTTCAGAATCCATGTGTTTTCACAGCCTGAACATTAGCTGTTAATCTTCTTGACTGCATTCATTTTTCACACTTGGTTTATGTATAGATGCTTTTAAAGGGATAGTTCACCTTCAAATAAAAATTCTGTCATCATTTACTCACCTTCATGTTCTGAAGAACATTGGATCCCACTGTCTTTCATTGTATGAACAACAGTCATTCCTCCAATTATCTTCTTTTATATAATGAATGAAAGTCCAACAGGTTTGGATCATGGGGAATGACAGAATTTTCATTTTTGGGTGAACTTAAATGAAAATAATTAGGTTATTTACCCTCTTCCATTTGAGACTAAGGGTACTTTTACATGACAACGATGTACTAAAAACGGTAAAGTTTTCTCTTTGCCGTATGAACGTTTGCTTTGCAAACTACATAATAGGAACAGAGCATGTGTCCCAGTGTGTATCTCTATCTGGGAAGATTTTTGGTCCTATGTGACGCTGTCTACCCATGTGACACAATAACTTTGACTTCTTATTATTTTGCACTACTTATATGCAAGATCAGTGTTTTTTTTTGTTTTTTCCCTCTCTGTCCCTTTTTCCTCATTTAGTATTTGTTTATTTTTGTTGATTGCAACCACTGTATATATATTTTGGCCTTATGTGTATATACACATCTGTAATCTGTGTTTTGTATGAATTTGCCATGTGCTGGATGAAAATAATAAAAACTTGAATTATACTAAAAGTTTTCCCTTTGCGCTTTTTGGGTACATATGACAAAGTTGTGAGTATGATAAAAAACGATAAAAAATCTGTATTATTCTTGCCAGGCCAGTAGATGGCGATGTCACTTTGGAAAAAAAACACTATGCACATATAGACTAAACACATAATATGCATGCGCATGACATCACTGTTTTCACAAATTCATGTTTTTATATTCGTTTACACGGAGATGATAATGCTATCATTTTCAAAAATTTGCAAATTTTAAAATCTTTTTTCAAAGGTTTGCGTTTTTAGGCCCCCAAAACACTGTCGTCGTAAATGAACAGAAACCTGAAAAACTGAAAACTTTTTATGTGTTTTGGCCGTTCATTTACACGAGAACGGTGTTTTTGGGGCCTGATATCCTAAAACTTTTGAAAATGGATTTCAAAGTGCAAGTTTTTTAAAATGATACCATTATTGTCTCCGTGTAAACAAAAAAGAAAAAAAAACGTGAATTTTTGAAAACCGTGATGTCATGCAAATGCATACAACGTGTTCAGTCTATAGGTGCCTAGTGTTTCTTTACAAAGTGACATCGCCATCTACTGGCCTGGCATCAATAATACAGCATTTTTTATCATTTTCAAGGATCTTTGTGAACGGGATCTTTTTGACAACGTCGTCAACTGTACATGAAAAAAGCAAAACTTTTCAGTTTTTAGTACATCGTTGTCATGTAAACGTACCCTCAAAGTAAAATCATCTTTTAAAAAATATCCTGACCTTATCTTGACTCTCTCTCTATTGGTGCTGTTTTGTAACTGACACACAAGTCAGATTCCCAGTTCATGGGCTTCATCAAAAGTTATTAAAAGGCATATAAGCCTAATTAATAGTAAAGTACACCAAGCAAATGTGGCAAAACTTTGATGAAGGTTATAGATGCAAACATTGAACAGAACATCAATCCTGCATGGCAGATTCTGAAACATAATATTACCCAATGCCCTTATTTGATTTAGTTATCTCTGAGTATGGGTACAGAAGTGATTCATTTTAAAAGAAATAAAACAAACTCTAATATTGACTGTTTCACCTTGCATATCTATAGCATAATTTGATAGTAATATTGAAACCATATTATATATCCATTGATAGGCATATTTGTGATGACATATAATTAAGAAGTATTAAAAGTATAACATTTTAAGGCTCACTCCCTCACTCACTCACTTAAAAAAAAAAAAACATTACTGCCACCTTGTGGTGAAAAGATACAAGCCATGCACACGCACGCGCGCGCACACACACACACACACACACACACACACAAAACAGGATTTTGTCCTTTTCCAGCTTGTGGCGTTCCATTAAAGATTGTTTTCTTTAATGATTGCTATTGTCTATGTTCTTCTCAAGACCAAATATTGCCATAGCAAGTAATGCTTAAGTCCCTTACTGACTTTTCTGATGGTAATTTGCCTGTACCTTCTCTTTTGTTACAGGAAGAACTAGAACAAACAGATCTGCAGCAATCATGGTCCCTTTTTCTAACACATCTTCTCCATGCCGTCGACATGCTGTCAGGTGATCCCAGTCCTGAGTCCTCCTCTGATATCTGGTGTGATGTATCTGGCAAGAGTCAAAAAGAGAAAACGCAGCCCTTATTGGTCAGCAAGATGACACATATAAAAGCACAATGTTCTAGAGTCATTTTCAGCACTGTCATCGTGACGTTTACCTCTGGTGGTGACTTGACATTTGATTAGCCACCTTCTGATTATTTTTCACCTTTATATCACCTTTCTATATTATTTTTTGTGATTACAATATTTTTTGTTTATATATATATATATGTGTGTGTGTGTTCTACTTCTTGACAGTATGTTTATGATTAAAATATTAAAATATATTATCCGAGATATCCGAATTAAATTCAAAGTAGGCTATTTCAGTCTTTTTAGTCACAAAGCATGCAAACCACGTTGTTTATCTCATATCTAACATAGTTTGATCATCTTTGAACACATTTTTTTATCATGTATATTTTTAATATATGCATGCATATTTGTTTAGTTATATTATTGTTATATTAGCCTACTTTTTTTCTCTTAGAAATACTAGCCTACTGTTATAGCGCACAATATCAAATGTGTTGTCTCGTGATCAAATCTAATATTCGTGATCACAATCGAGTGATTTATTTTTGTACTAAGAAAATTGCTGAATCACGTCCTCTGGTGGTATCTTCTGGAAAACTCCAGCAATAACGTGATTACGTCAGCCAGTGCGTGACTAGTCAGGGCGTGCGTGATAAAGGCCGCCTGAAGCCAGAAACGATAAGGAACGCTTAAACCCCAGAACCGGAAGCACAATTTTGCCAAACTGCTTTTCAGTTGTAAAAGTCCTTTAAAATGCCTTTTTCTCGTGGTATAAAATAGCAGCACAGATTAGTTAAAAAAAAAAAAAAATACTTATGTACTATTATTTATTTATTTATTTATTTTTTTTTTAAAGAGGGCACTATTTATGTTCCCTTGTTTGGTATCATAAACAGGGCTATAATGGTGGTACTGCAGTAAACTACTCAATATGCTACTACTTACATTTACATAGACATTTGGTGGAAGTGTTTGGTTTGTTTGCATCACCCTGGTGGCACATGCTTCTGTAATATCGAGTGGCACACTGTCTGTACAGTTTTGAATAGCCTGCAGAATATAGGCTAAATGGGATTGCACAATGAAAAGCAATGTGGTGAGTGTATTGCATCTATCAAACATTGTTACTATATAATGACTGCATTGCAATATGCATCGCTATTCTGTTCCATACTTTCTTTTTGATAGCAATAAAAGGCTATCCAAGACTATTTGCATACATTAACTTCTGGTCCAATACTCTCCTCTTGTTAAATTACGCACATTTCAGCGTATTACTTAAATAACGATGTTTTGGGGAAAGTGCAGTAGAAATAAAGTACAACTTACATGCTACTAACGTTCTGCTTGCTGCTTAAAGGCCCACTGAAGTGCCTTGGAACAAGCAGCTTTATTCACTGTGTTGACGTAATTTCCAATGAAACAGGTAGACAGGGCGGGATATATCTAGAAGCTCCTCCCCTTTTTTCAAAATAGCCAATAGCGTTTTGCCAAGATCACAGCTCGGCCAGAGCCATTGAGCTCGTAAAACCCAATTTTCCTCATAATCTCTTATTGTTTCTCCTCCATATTGCTTGAAATTATAGCATTGTTTGTAGAATTCAAATGTGTCCGAACATTTTGCGGTCTGTGCCGACTCGCCCATATGATCCACTCTGTGCTCTCGTGTCTCTGGACCGGAGCAGACTGTGCTTGCGCTGCGGCAGTTCACGTGACAATAAAAATCATATTCGCATCAATATGATTGATATATATATCAAATATATCAAAAATCATATTTACACTGTCTGAATCGTTCTCTATCCTCTATACAGTGCCATATATGCCATTCACCATGTAGAAACTAGTAAATGTGTGAACAAATGACCGATTTCAGCTGCAGCTTCAGTGTCTGTTTATAGTGTAGGAGGAGGCGGGACTTCAGATTCTAGAGAGCATTTGATTGGACAGGAGATCTGACAAGAAGCTGAAGACTGATGTGATGTCATGAAAATTTGTGATAGTGAGAGACTGTTAATTTTGAATGCTTCCACACCCGTAAGACCTTCGTTAATCTTCGGAACGCAAATGAAGATATTTTTGTTGAAATCCGATGGCTCCGTGAGGCCTGAATAGGGAGCAATGACATTTCCTCTCTCAAGATCCATTAATGTACTAAAAACATATTTAAATCAGTTCATGTGAGTACAGTGGTTCAATATTAATATTATAAAGCGACGAGAATATTTTTGGTGCGCCAAAAAAAACTCAAAATAACGACTTGTATAGTGATGGCCGATTTCAAAACACTGCTTCAGGAAGCTTCGGAGCGTTATGAATCAGCGTGTCGAATCAGCGGTTCGGAGCGCCAAAGTTACGTGATTTCAGCCGTTGGCAGTTTGACACGCGATCTGAATCATGATTCGACACACTGATTAATTTATGCTCCGATGCTTCACGAAGCAGTGTTTTGAAATCGGCCATCACTAAATAAGTCGTTATTTTGTTTTTTTGGTGCACCAAAAGTATTCTCGTCGCTTTATAATATTAATATTGAACCACTGTAGTCACATGAACTGATTTAAATATGTTTTTAGTACCTTTATGGATCTTGAGAGAGGACATATCGTTGCTCCCTATGCAGGCCTCATGGAGCCATCGGATTTCAACTAAAATATCTTAATTTGTGTTCCAAAGATTAACGAAGGTCTTACGGGTGTAGAACGACATGAGGGTGAGTAGTTAATTACAGAATTTTCATTTTTGGGTGAACTAACCCTTTAACCTTAAGGCTAACATATTCATGCTAAAAGCTAAAAAACTTTTGATTTCAGGAGGACTTTAAGGACAGCCATAAACAGCGTAACAGCAAATATATAAACATTGAGGACTTTTATTTTGAAAATAAAATCTCCTGTTGCTGCCAGATTCATACTTCCAGAGATGACATCTCAAAAATCCGCAGACGAGTAGAAAAACCCCAAACACAGTGGATGTGCTTGTTCGAAGCGAAAGCCTTTAGAAAGGAGAGGATTTGCGCGCAATTTCGGTAAGCTAACGTTACACATTTAACGTCATGTCAGTTGAAATACATTGGTTAAAATATTACGTTTTTACCGTAAAACAAACGACAACCAGTTATTATTTGTTTCTGTATATCTGTTATTTAAATCACGCGATTTGGATTTAAATTTATTAACAGGCGTTTTATTTCACCTTTCCCGGATCGGTCTTTAACTAGATGATGTTGACTTATTGACTAGTTTATCGTGTCACATTTTAATAGCAACAAAAGAGCTCATTTAGTGTTTGTGCCCCTTCATAAAATTGTCTAACGTTATACTAAACAAGTAGTAGAGTTGTAGTATTTTTAGTTGTAGTAGTTGTGATATTGAGATGTTTCTAAGTTGTCCTGTATGATTCAGCATTAGTAGATCAAACTGAAGCCTCTTCCAGATACACAACAGTTACGTAATGGCGTTAGCTTATTATGCTAAACTGGATGGATCACCAACTCAACTCTTGACAGGCCTTCCGCAGCTTGTTTTAATCATTAGGTGAATTCACAATGTTTGTACTGACAGCTTGTTTGATTGAAATGACAACTACAGGTCACTGTAGGTCAGAGGTGATGGTGTTATTTCCTGTTTACAGTCTGTTAGCTGAAGGCTTTTCACCGCTGTGCCATGGAGTTTCCTGATCTCGGGGAGCACTGCTCAGAGAAGAGCTGCAAACGTCTCGGTGTGTATTTTCTCTCATATTACACAACCTCAACAGGAAAGGCCTGGTCAGGCTTGTTATTTTGCTTGTCAACATTTTCACTGGCCTCAAACATTGATACATTTTCTTTTTTAGCAATATATACACCACCTTTCAAATGTTTGGGGCCAGCAAGGACAAATTAAAGGTGCAATATGTAAGATTTTTGCAGTAAAATATCTAAAAACTACTGGCCCAGCGTTATATATTTTGTTCACTTGAGTACTTACAATATCTCAAATGTTTTCACTATTTGTAAATAGTGGGACGTATGAGAAGTCGCCTGTCAATTGTGTCATATCCGCGTTACCCTCGGTTTCCGGTTTTATTTTGTAGAAACCATGGAAACCATGGAGACGCCTTAACATATTACATGTTTTAATAGACAAGGGAACAACTGTTTTGATAGATTTATAGACATAAAACAAATTATTGTTATATAGCTCAACACATTTAGTCTTGTTGTTTAAATCTAATTTTCTTTCTCTCTTTTTTTTTTTTGCAAGTACCATGCTTTACCATTCCTCAGAGAAAAACACTATTTTGTGAAGTGGCTAACGTAGCATAATCAGATGCAGCTTTATTTTTAGTAACAGTAATACAGCATTTTCTCCATCATACAATACGCCATTTATCAACACAAGCCATCCAGCATTTATTAATATGATATTTTAAAATCGATCTATCTTACTGCAGTGTGTCTCAAACAAGTGTCTCACAGCAGCCGCCGAGCGAACGCACAGAGTAATGTTATAACATCATTTTCAACACTCTCAAATGTATCTAATATGATAAACAGAGATGCGTTACCTCATACTCATGACCGGAAAAGCGGAAGCGGCGCTGGCGACTTTGTCATAATAAAAGTTTGCTGCTCACAAGGCGTGTGTTGCTCAATCGCTCCAGCGGCCTCGTTCAGCTCCACAACACTCGGTCTGCTCTGCTTCATATTACAGTAACTTTAATAATTGCATCCATGAATGTGATTTCTTCCCGAGTCCTATCCTGATTATTTTCCACTGTCTGTGAAGTGAAGACCACATGTCCCAAGATTCCGTGCTCAAACTTGCCGTCATCAAGCTACGCCTTTGTTTTGAATAGGTCTCTAGCGACCTCTAGTAGACAGAAATCTTACATATTGCACCTTTTAAATTGATCAAAAATGAAAGTATTTATAATGTTATAAAAGATATTATTTCAAATAAATGATTTTGCTTTGGACTGTATATTCATCAAAGAATCTAGAAAAAAAATGTATGAAGGTTTACATATAAATATAAAACAGCACAACTGTTTTCAATATTGATAATAACAAGAAATGGTTGAGCAGCAAATCGGCATATTAGAATGATTTCTGAAGGATCATGTGACATTAAAGTCATCACAGGAATTAATTACATTTTTTTTAAATTGTTCAAACAATTTTAAATTGTAATATTTCTCAATATATTACTGTTTTTACTGTATTTTCGACTTTTTTAATCGACTTTAGTAGACTTTAATAGACTTTTTTTTCATTTAATAATACATTTATTTTGCACAAAAAACTATGTACATTATTAACCTTTTCTTTGGCAATAATAGTTGTAACTTGTACCGCTATAAAGTAACTCCATTAAAGTTTTGTAAAGAATAATGGTCAACTGCTGGTCAAAATAAACCAGACAGGGTGAAAATAATCATTAGCCTGCTTATTACACAACCGTCTACCAAATAATTAAATAAATGAACAGGAATGTTGAGCTGTTCTGGATGAGCGCTCAGTTATACAGTGTTGCTTTGGGCATTGGCCATTTTCAGACGTACTCTGATTGACTGACCAGTCAGAATTGGAGAGCATGTAATAAAAACTCATACACATGATGGCATACCGGATTTGTTGATCATTTCAAACCTGTTTTAACTAATGCTTTTAAGCCTATGAAAAGTCACTCTCGCTGTTTCCACCATTAGGTGCAGCATGTGAATTATTAATGTTTGTATGTAGGTTTTACCTCTTCCTGATCACATGGTGAATGGCAAATACATTAAATTACATTAGGTGTGGCATTTTTTCTTTTATGACCTTCTTTATAACCACAAAATCTAGTCTTGTGATAGACCAGTGTGTCAGCTGGGGCAATTAATTGTGCAGTATTCAGTCAATTTGAACAAAAACATTGTCTAATTGGTTTTCTGATTTATGTAATTTCAGAAATTATTGTACATATTATTTGCCATAAATTATTTACATGCATTATAACAGCCACCACCCACTGAAAAATCCATATAGGTCACTAAGATGGTTTTATAACATTGCTGTGACCTTAGTGATTCAGCATTAGTCGATGCTTAACCTTTTTTTTTTTTTTCCTTCATAATGTCCTATGTGTACACTATAGATTTTCTTCCTATGAAATGTGATGCCTGTGAAGAAATTTTCTGCAAGGACCACATAACGTATGCAAATCACAAGTGCACTTCATTATATAAGAAGGTGTGTATAATTGTGTCTAATGAATAATAATCTTGCCCACATTGTATATTTTACCAATGCTTAAAACATACAGGTTGTGGCTGATACATGTTTGTTTCCTTGAGCAGGATGTCCAGGTTCCTGTATGCCCATTGTGCAACACCCCCATTCCCATTAGAAGAGGGGAAATGCCAGACATCAAAGTTGGGGAACACATAGACCGAGACTGCAAATCTGACCCTGCTCAGAGGAAACGAAAGGTAGTCGATACGCAAGAAGAGAGAAAAGTATGTCTCTGCAAAATGTGTACTGACCCGATTGTTTCTCACCCCACAGATCTTTACAAATAAATGCTCCAAGGGCGGCTGTAAGCAGAAGGAAATGATCCGGGTGACATGTGACCAGTGCCACTTGAACTTCTGTCTTAAACATAGACACCCACTCGACCATGACTGTAAGACTGACAGCAAGCCAGTCTCCAAATCAGGGTAAGCACAGTAGTTTTCATACTGATAAGTTATGCTTTCTGGAGGCCTCGTACACTAGTAATGGTGGGATATTTATTTATTTATTTATTTATTTATTTATTTATTTATTTTTAGGCATGCTGCTTTATTGAGGGCTCAAGCCTCCTCTTCTAGTAACGCTGGGGCGTCATCCACTAGAGGGAGCTCTAGGACCATGTCTAATGGAGTAACTGGAAACACCAGACCTCAGAGCAGCAGGTAAGCATTTTTTGAAAAAGCGATGCCCTCAAGTGTCAAGTGAATATACACTACCATTCAGAAGTTTGTGGTCAGTAATATTTTCAAAATGTTTTTGAAAGTCTGTTATGCTCACCAAGGCTGCATGCATGAGGTCCAAAATACAGCATAAAGTGTAATATTGCCTTAATCTGACTGTATAGATATTGAAACTGCTGCAAACATTTACTAAACAAATGGAAAATGCTAGATTTTCTAATACATTTATTTCATGTATGGAAACCTTGATACATTTTTTCAGGATTATTTGATGAATAGAAAGTTCAGAAGAACAGCATTTATTTGAAATATATTGAAATTTATTTGAAATCTTTTGTAACATTATAAATGTACTTACTGTTACTTTTGATCAATTTAATGTGTCCTCGCTCAATAAAAATTAGTTTCATTAAAAAAAAAAAAAATCTTACTGATCCAAAACTTTTAAACAGTAATTCATATGGCACGTTTTGAGTGTTTTCTCAGGTACTAATTACTGTCTTTTGTCCCTCAGTGCACTAAGGACATCGCCTGCATCTCCTCCCATGGTGTCTCCCACAGCACAGAATGTAATTCCCTCATCAGTGTCATATCAAGGCGGGCTGGTGCGTTGCTCATTTTGAGATAGGCTTTTAAAAACATTGTAAACTATGTTTGGCTGTCTTTGAACCATGAGTTGTTGTGTTTTATTTCACAGACGGAGGAGCAAGCCCTCCAGAGAGCATTAGAAATGTCACTGGCTGAATCTGCTCGAACAAGCCAGCCAACTCTAAGGTATTTCTGACCTCTTCTGGCCTAACAATAAACCCTCAAGGCTTTTAAAAATATTATTGTAAACAGTTAAGATTAAATGAATCCATTTAAAAAAAAAAAAAACATACTGAAAAATTGTTTATTACATTTGGTTCTTTTAACGGTTATGGAACGTTTACGAGATTGTGGCAATGTGGCTAGATCAATACATTTGAACAATTATGAAAGCAGAAAGACTTTTGACAGTGTCAGGGCTTTCGTTTTAAACTACAGATTATAGTTACACATTTTTATATCCTCGCCCACGGACAGTCGGATCGATGAAGGGTTATTTACAGAACAGTTATTTATAAGGGTAGGTTTGTTTAGTATTGAACTTTGTCTGTTCTTTAAACAGCATAATGGTAAAAATGGCAACAGCTTTCTTAAGGCCAATTCAAACTGCACTGACAGACGCAGACCAACGGTGACAGTCTCCAGATTACAGCATGTCACTTTTTAGACATTCTAAATCAGACTCCGCATGTTCAATCGGTGAAAACCCCTGACTCCGACAGGGGGTAACACACTGATCTAACAGAACCCGACGAAGTGTCTGTTGCTGTCTATCATTGGCATTTTCCTGTACACAATGGCGTTTTGCTTCGGGGGAGTTGGGCGGAACTGACAGAATGGCAGTTTCTTTCAGTTTTCCCCTTCCGTTTGGCAGAAAACACTGTATTCGTAGTCATCCAGTTTGAAATGTTGACTACAAACAGGTTTTTCAGATTTTCCATCACAGCATTCTCTCCATATTTACCATTCTTTGCAGCCTTTAGCCACTGCCTACAACAGGCTGGATCCTTTACTGGGAAACCTAAAGTAACTCACTCCCGCTAAACATTTACTCTTTGAATTCTTGCACATGGGAACAATACAATTCGACACCAATTATGACTAAAAGTTTGCCAAGAAGTATTTCCTACTAAAGCAAGATGGTATTTGACTCTGGTAACAGCAACATGCCTTGGACAGCAACATGCCCAGTGCATTATGGCAGTTGAAGTTCTCCTACCTATTTTGCAAAAGGGAAGACAACAGCCTTTTTCTCGTGTTTTCTCTAGTTGGGTTGCACCGATTTCAATTTTCAAGCCCATTTTGCCAGCAGTGAAGTTAAAAAAAAATAAATAAATAATAAATACATATATATATATATATATATATATATATATATATATATATATATATATATATATATATATATATATAATTTATTTATTTATTTATTTATTTTTAAACTTATTATTTACTGTAACATTCTAATCTGAAATCCATGATGATAACTTGACTGTGCATTTCAGTCCTCAGGAGCAGGAGGATCTGGCCATGGCTCAGGCTCTCGCTGCTAGTGAAGAAGAATACAGGCGACAGCAGCAGAGACAGGTAGCCAGAAAACTTAACAGTCAGTAGCATGCTATGCTAAAAGGACCTCATCTAGGTACATAGCCCAAGTGGCATCTTTGTTTATGTCTGATCTTTTGGTTGCTGGGCATACTGAAAAATACTGAAATGGTTAGTATTTTTTAATGTATGTAGCTAATTATGAAGTATCAACATCTGACATATTGAAAGTGATTGAGCAGTAACATCTGGGCTGCATCTGGGAATGCAATAACATTGCATTATTTAGAGAGAGGCTGTTAAATAAACAAGAAAGTATGTTTGGACCATCAATTATAATAATTTTTCCCAGTTGTTAAATGTTACTTTTAATGAAATGTTTTTTGGATGCAACTGAACAGGCCTGGGTTTGCATGCCTTATAATTTCAAATAAGAGATAAGATGATTCCACGTGTACTTATTTTGCTGAAGTGCACTTTAAAACTTGAAATTGAATAAACACTTTGCATGATAGTTGTTTAACTGTTATCTTGTTGATAGTGATGCACCTAAATGGATTCTTCACCAAAAAAACTCCACCCAAACCGAAATGAAAGAAAACCAATTATTTATTCAACAGTTAATTAATCACACTTACTTATTTAATCAACACTAAAATCAAAGTTGTTGCAAGTAAACATTTAAATTGCACATAAGGCAGTTTTTATATAAACTTTTTAATAATATAATTGTTTCTACTGTAATTCATTGTTGAAATATTAATCATTTAAACAGTGACTGTAATAAACTTGTTTTCATGACAGGATTATTCAAAAAATATTTATTTATACATTAAATAATGAAGACATAATGAGTATGTAATATTGTGTGTATTTAATAAAATGTTCCTGTCTAGAGTTTTTTTTTTTTTCTAGCCAACTAGAAAAACTAGCTATGGTCACTGAATGTCACAGACTGTCATCAGCATCGTAAATCTTGCATAGTTTTTTATATTTATTTATTTTTTTTAAATATATGTACATTTATAACACTATACTTAGAATTATATTACCTTTACAACAAATTACAAAAAAAAAGTTAACGCTGTTGTGAGGGCGTTTTTAATAGAGCGGCTATGGGATCTTTCTCTCTTCTGACTGCCTTTGAAAGTTGTGAAACACTGTTGATGAGTTTTTCTTTTGCTATTTGAGAAAATGAGGACACAAAAAAATACATTTAATGTATTCTCTCATTCACTTCCATTTCGAGAAACCCGGACATGTGAAAAGGGTCTACTGGATGACAGATGCACTACAAATAATGTTTGGTGAAGTTTTATTCAGGCATCAACTGAAAACAGCATAGCATTTCTGTTAATGATTTCAGCCCTCCAAAAATTTTTGACTGAAAATGAAAATTCATTTTCGCCTGCTGAAATTTCAATGCATCTCTCCTTAATAAAATTAACTGATTTGTGGCTGTATGAAATATTTGCAGAAAAAAAAATATTTAAGCAAAATACTCCATTTTATAATGGTCATCAATGGAAAAATATTTCACCCCCAGTATGGTGTAGTTACTATGAAAGCTTGTCTTCGCCACTAAATTAAAAAAAAAAAAAAAAAAAAAAAAAAAGGTAATTGTGACATTTTATCTCACAATTCTGACTTTTTTCTCAGAATTGCCAGACTTAAACTTGCAATTGCAAGTTATGAAGTCAGAATTGAGTGTTATAAAGTCAGAACGGTGAAATGTAAACTCACAATTCTGACAATTTTTTTCCTCAGAATTGCATGATATGAACTCGCAATTCTGAGAAAAAAAGTCTGTCTTTTTTCCCTCCTCACAATTGGACAATTGTGAGTTTGTCACTCAATTCTGACTTTGTATCTCGCAAATCCGACTTTATAACTTGCAATTCTGACTTTATAACTCGCAATTCTGACTTTATAACTCGCAATTCCGACTTTATAACTCGCAATTCCGACTTTATAACTTGCAATTCTGACTATAACTCGCAATTCCGACTATAACTCGCAATTCCGACTTTATAACTCGCAATTCCGACTTTATAACTCGCAATTCCGACTATAACTCGCAATTCCGACTTCATAACTCGCAATTCTGATTTTATAACTTGCAATTCCGACTATAACTCGCAATTCTGACTTTATAACTTGCAATTCTGACTATAACTCGCAATTCCGACTATAACTTGCAATTCTGATTTTATAGCTCGCAATTCTGACACCACAACTCGCAATACTGACACTATAACTCTCAATTCTGACTATAACTCGCAATTCTGACTTTATAGCTTGCAATTCTGATTTTATAGCTCACAATTCCGACTTTATAACTCGCAATTCCGACTTTATAACTCGCAATTCTGACTTTATAACTCGCAATTCTGACTTCATAACTCGCAATTCCGACTTCATAACTCGCAATTCCGACTTTATAACTCGCAATTCCGACTTCATAACTCGCAATTCTGACTTCATAACTCGCAATTCCGACTTCATAACTCGCAATTCCGACTTCATAACTCGCAATTCCGACTTCATAACTCGCAATTCCGACTTCATAACTCGCAATTCCGACTTCATAACTCGCAATTCCGACTTCATAACTCGCAATTCCGACTTCATAACTCGCAATTCCGACTTCATAACTCGCAATTCTGATTTTATATCTCGCAATTCTGACACCACAACTCGCAATTCTGACACTATAACTCTCAATTCCGACTATAACTTGCAATTCTGACTTTATAGCTTGCAATTCTGACTTTCTATCTCGCAATTCTGACTTCATAACTCGCAATTCCGACTATAACTCGCAATTCCGACTTCATAACTCGCAATTCCGACTTCATAACTCGCAATTCCGACTATAACTCGCAAATCCGACTTCATAACTCGCAATTCCGACTTCATAACTCGCAATTCCGACTTCATAACTCGCAATTCCGACTATAACTCGCAATTCCGACTATAACTCGCAATTCTGACTTTATAGCTTGCAATTCCGACTATAACTCGCAATTCTGACTTTATAACTCGCAATTCCGACTTTATAACTCGCAATTCCGACTATAACTCGCAATTCCGACTTCATAACTCGCAATTCTGATTTTATAACTTGCAATTCCGACTATAACTCGCAATTCTGACTTTATAACTTGCAATTCTGACTATAACTCGCAATTCCGACTATAACTTGCAATTCTGATTTTATAGCTCGCAATTCTGACACCACAACTCGCAATACTGACACTATAACTCTCAATTCTGACTATAACTCGCAATTCTGACTTTATAGCTTGCAATTCTGATTTTATAGCTCGCAATTCCGACTTTATAACTCGCAATTCCGACTTTATAACTCGCAATTCCGACTTTATAACTCGCAATTCCGACTTCATAACTCGCAATTCCGACTTCATAACTCGCAATTCCGACTTCATAACTCGCAATTCCGACTTCATAACTCGCAATTCCGACTTCATAACTCGCAATTCCGATTTTATATCTCGCAATTCTGACACCACAACTCGCAATTCTGACACTATAACTCTCAATTCCGACTATAACTTGCAATTCTGACTTTATAGCTTGCAATTCTGACTTTCTATCTCGCAATTCTGACTTCATAACTTGCAATTCCGACTATAACTCGCAATTCCGACTTCATAACTCGCAATTCCGACTTCATAACTCGCAATTCCGACTATAACTCGCAATTCCGACTTCATAACTCGCAAATCCGACTTCATAACTCGCAATTCCGACTATAACTCGCAATTCTGACTTTATAGCTTGCAATTCCGACTATAACTCGCAATTCTGACTTTATAACTTGCAATTCCGACTTTATAACTCGCAATTCCGACTATAACTCGCAATTCCGACTTTATAGCTCGCAATTCCGACTTTATAACTCGCAATTCCGACTTTATAACTCGCAATTCCGACTATAACTCGCAATTCTGACTATAACTTGCAATTCCGACTATAACTTGCAATTCCGACTATAACTTGCAATTCTGACTTTATAGCTTGCAATTCTGATTTTATAACTCGCAATTCTGACTTCATAACTCGCAATTCCGACTATAACTCGCAATTCTGACTTTATAACTTGCAATTCTGACTTTATAACTTGCAATTCCGACTATAACTCGCAATTCCGACTATAACTTGCAATTCTGACTTTATAGCTTGCAATTCTGATTTTATCTCGCAATTCTGACACCACAACTCGCAATTCTGACACTATAACTCTCAATTCCGACTATAACTTGCAATTCTGACTTTATAGCTTGCAATTCCGACTTTATAACTCGCAATTCCGACTTTATAACTCGCAATTCCGACTTTATAACTCGCAATTCTGACTTCATAACTCGCAATTCTGACACCACAACTCGCAATTCTGACACTATAACTCGCAATTCTGACTATAACTCGCAATTCTGACTTTATAGCTTGCAATTCTGATTTTATAGCTCGCAATTCTGACTTTATAACTCGCAATTCCGACTTTATAACTCGCAATTCCGACTTTATAACTCGCAATTCCGACTTCATAACTCGCAATTCCGACTTCATAACTCGCAATTCCGACTATAACTTGCAATTCTGATTTTATATCTCGCAATTCTGACACCACAACTCGCAATTCTGACACTATAACTCTCAATTCCGATTATAACTCGCAATTCCGACTATAACTTGCAATTCCGACTTTATAGCTCGCAATTCCGACTTCATAGCTCGCAATTCCGACTTCATAACTCGCAATTCCGACTTCATAACTCGCAATTCCGACTTTATAACTTGCAATTCCGACTATAACTCGCAATTCCGACTTTATAACTCGCAATTCCGACTTCATAACTCGCAATTCCGACTTCATAACTCGCAATTCCGACTTCATAACTCGCAATTCCGACTATAACTTGCAATTCTGATTTTATATCTCGCAATTCTGACACCACAACTCGCAATTCTGACACTATAACTCTCAATTCCGATTATAACTCGCAATTCCGACTATAACTTGCAATTCTGACTTTATAGCTCGCAATTCCGACTTTATAGCTCGCAATTCCGACTTCATAACTCGCAATTCCGACTTCATAACTCGCAATTCCGACTTCATAACTCGCAATTCCGACTATAACTCGCAATTCCCACTTTATAACTCGCAATTCCCACTTCATAACTCGCAATTCCCACTTCATAACTCGCAATTCTGACTTCATAACTCGCAATTCCGACTATAACTCTCAATTCTGACACTATAACTCTCAATTCTGACTATAACTCGCAATTCTGACTTTATAGCTTGCAATTCTGATTTTATAGCTCGCAATTCTGACTTTATAACTCGCAATTCCGACTTTATAACTCGCAATTCCGACTTTATAACTCGCAATTCTGACTTCATAACTCGCAATTCCGACTTCATAACTCGCAATTCCGACTTTATAACTCGCAATTCCGACTTCATAACTCGCAATTCCGACTTTATAACTCGCAATTCCGACTATAACTCGCAATTCCGACTATAACTCGCAATTCCGACTATAACTCGCAATTCCGACTATAACTCGCAATTCCGACTTCATAACTCGCAATTCCGACTTTATAACTCGCAATTCTGACTTCATAACTCGCAATTCTGACTTCATAACTCGCAATTACGACTATAACTCGTAATTTCCGACTATAACTCGCAATTCTGACTTTATAACTCGCAGTTCCGACTTTATAACTCGCAATTCTGACACTATAACTCGTAAATTCTGACTTTATAACTTGCAATTCTGACTATAACTTGTAAATTCTGACTTTATATCTTGCAATTCTGACTATAACTCGCAATTCTGACTTTATATCTTGAAATTCTGAGTAAAAAAAAGTCAGAATTGTAAGAGAAAAAGTCTCAATTACCTTTTTAAAAAAAAATTCATGGTAGAAACAAGCTTCCATAAGTTACGGTATCACCAGCAGGTGCTAACCAGCCAAACCTCATTTAAAAGACATTTGTCATAAGCTGCATGCTGGTCACCATCAACCAGGTTTTGTTATTTTGTCTGTGAAAGATACTACTAAAGTGATTAAATACTTGATCTCTAATTGTTTTTTCATTGTCTTTGCAATCCACAGGGGGGAGTTTCCAAACAGTCCAGCTGCTGCCTGTCTTAATGTGAGGTGGCACTGACCAACTTTAATCTGCCTCAATCTGCACATAAGCACCAATAATGTACCAGTGAGCTGCACATGTGGATTCCTTAGTCCAGCATATAAAGCTTCTACTTCCCAAATCAACACATCTGAAGGCTGTTATGTTGTCATTGTTTTTCTGTTTCTTTAGTGTGCTTCTTAGACGGGCAACTGTGCCGTTTTGGCAAGTGGTGCTTCATGTAAATATTTTATATAGTTATCATGTTAATCTGTCAGTCAATGTAGATGTCTTTTGAAATAAATTATTTTAAAGTGTTTATTTCACTCTCTACTTTGATTACACCTTGAACCAGAGCTCCTGACATCACTCGCCTTAGTCTTTATTAAATAATAAGAGAGGTTGTTATATTTAAGCAGTGTAACAGTGCAAGGCTAAGTTATATAATTCTGAAGAATTATTATACAAAAGGAATTAAAAATACAAGAACCCAAGATCATGAAATGAATGATGTGCATTAAATATGTTTCAAACTCCAATGTGAATGGTACAATAATGTACAATTTTTAAAGGAAAAATATTTTTATTAAAAGTGTAGCTTTAAAACAAACTCAATGCATCAGTCTTTTGAACGCATTTACCCAGCAGATCTGTCTGTAGAACCAGAACTGGTGGTTTGTCTCTAGTAATGATTAATGTTTCCAATAAAGACACTGTCAATCTGTCATCTGTGAGGTGAGTCACAATATGAAATGCTGATAGATTAATGGGAATTAATATGCATTTTTGTTATTTAGATGCTGGCAGCACTGCAGCCATCTTTTTGGTTGCTGTTATTGTCCTTTCCAAACATGAAAAATAAAATAGACTTAGGTTCTTTCTTAAAATTTAGGATCTAGGTAATCACATCCATTATGAAGCCAAAGCGTTCACGTAATGATGTAACCGATGCATTAACGCTGAAAAGCTAAGTGGTATAGCACGTCAGAGCTCCATGCCTCTTCATTCAGGGTCATTTAAAAATTACACCAGACCTCACTTCCACAGAGACAATTATATATAATTACACTAATTCATATTCCGATCCTCTATCATTTTTTTAAAAAAATGTATTTAATTTTTGAGAGTCATTAAATGTACACTATATTTTTTTTTGTTGTTGTTTAAAATTAACAAAATTTAAATAATGAGCCAACACCTCATCAACCCTTCTTCTAAAACGTGTTTTTATCTTACCCTGATTCATAATGGTATGCTCATAAATGTTAGCCTAATATTTTTGACCAGGCGGGATGGTTTTGGCGGGAATTTGTGTACACACATCACTCATCCACCCTTTTCACAGACTGATGATGCATTTTAACGGTCATCAATATCGTAAATTCTGCAAAGTTTTTTTTATATATTTTTTACGTACAAAAAGAATGTATATTTATAACACTATAGTATTATATTACCTTTGCATCAAATTACAAAAAACTAGTTAACGCTCCTACGAGGGTGTTTCTAATACAGCAGATATGGGAGTGACTAAAAATTAAATCTTTCTCTCTTCTGACTGCCATTATCAATCGATCTCTATGTTTTTCCTGTTTTTGAAAATTGTGAAAACACTATTGTGGAGTTTTTATTTTGCTATTTGAGCAAATGGAATCAAAAAATATATATATTTAATGTATAGAGTACCTCAGAGATGACGTGTTTTTGTAGGCCAACCCAGAAGTTAGCGGTGCACGGGTTCCCTCGATCGAAAGCCTATGCATTTTTCCCATATACTTTTGGAAAATTGCAAAAAAATAAGCGCTGTGTTTAACAAAGGGTTGTGACACTCACACGTTTTGTCTATCAAGATAATCGTTACAAGTTAACACAACATTTATACATTTTGAAGCCTAAATAAAGTCGTGAGATATAAAAAGCTAACAGTAGGCTATAAACAGTCTACAGCACACCATGGTCGCGGATCAATGTCACCACCACCAAGCTTCCTCAAACTTTATTTAAAAACATGCTCGCTGATTATGATCTACGCTGTGTATGAATACTTAGCCACTTTTTCATGAGAAATGCTGTCCAAATGTCCTGTTTGTCATGATGACGTCTAAAGTCCCCGCCAAAGGAAGTAGTCCCTTTTAGCAACTTGTTAGCAACCGCCGATTTTAAGACACAATTAAGGTTTAAAAAATCACAAGCGGGTTATAACCGGTGTGTTTTATGTCATAGATCAAAATGTAAAAATATTTAGAGGCTTTGTTAACCACAGACCTTATTTCAGGCGATTTAACAAAAACCCATTCAAAAAACCCATAGACTTTACCGCGATGGAACCAGAAGTCCTGAAATGCTAACTCGCTTCCGGGTTTTGCATACAAAATCACTTCATCTCTGAGGTACTCTATTCTCTTACCCAACTATGACGACTTCCGCTTCTGAGAAACCCGGAAATGTGAAAATGGTCTATAAATAAAGAAAAGTTGCTCTGGCTACTTTGACGTGTGTAAAGTGTGGGAGTGACATAGGTTAGTTGTCACAACAAATGAGAAAGGTTGACATGGAGCCGCTAAATCTCGAACCTCCAAAGAACTACCGATTTAAAAATAAAAATAATAATAATACAGAGGAGTGTGCTGGCAAAAAGAGAACGCGACAGCTCGTAATAAAAATGGCTTGGCGTTTTGGAGATCGAGGGATTTTAAATGTTGTAAAAGCAATGCAGAGATGGCATTTTATTACTCAATAGGTGAGTAAGGTATTTTATTGAACAGATAAATAAGCATTATCTATTGTAAAGGGTCATTTCATTATGGTTGTTGTATCACTGTGATGGAATGTATTTTCAAGGAATTCACTGCGTCTATTAATGAGTAAAGCTACAGTAATGTCTTCAGCTAGATCTGAGATCCTTTCCATCTAAACTGGTACATCATGGTATACTGACTGATACCTAGAAGTGAAAGTGTTATGAGCAATAGGATAACCGTATTCATCCGCACAGTAACGCAGAGCCGAAGCACAAACAAAACAATATGTTCTGCAAAATGAATTTGTTTTTTTTAAACCCCCAGAGTGCCAAAAGTTATATAGTGTATCTTTAAAGACATCTCAATAGTTCTGGTAAGCATACTGAGGAACTGCATGCCACACGTTTACAGAAGTGAGGATGTAGTTTTGGAACGGTGTTGAGACCGGTTGAGACAGATTGATGACGGTATTGGGGATAACAGGCGCAGGTGGGTTTGAGTTAAAGGTGTTGTTTTTTTCTCTGGGCACAACATGGATTCAGGCTTGTTCAGATGTGTGCAGTCGTTCCTCATCGTGACAGAAGTGCACTGGGTGCTTTTGCCGTCTGTCTGGTTAGATTCCCATCACAGAGTCCGTGAGGCAAACACAAGTGCACACTAACAGCACCAGCCATAGTCTGCAGCTGTGACACTGTAAGCATCTGTCAATATTTACAAGCTTTTCCAAACTAAATTGTGCCAATTCAGCCATAGAAGGAGGTATTTGTCACTGCTGTACTCTTATTGCAGTTCAGTACAAGTCTTTATGGAATGCTAATGGAATTTTATATTTTACAAATAACCGCAAAGAGATGAAATAAAATCCACTATGAATCAATATAAGAATCAAATAAGTGCCTGCTCCCATTTTTCACAATTAAGTTTATCTTTGGCTTAAGATCGTACAGACCTTCATCCACAACTTGAAACGAACACATGAAAACAACACTGTGTAAGTCATGACAAACTAGTTCAATGTCCTTGTCTCTTTCAAATAAACTATCCTTCAAGCAAGGGATTTCACAAAACAGCACTGTTTAGTTTGTTTATATATTTTGAAGAGCCCCATTTTGCCTAACACACTTCAGCTTGGGATAAATTAATTATATCATCATCAATCCCTGGCAAAGATCCCCTAGCATTTTGGGGGGGCGAGTTTTGCATGGAAAACATTACTCACATTTCCTTAAGAAATTGTAAAGATCTAGTTACATTTTTTTTAAATGTCTCATTTTGATTTAGTTTTTACTATTCAAAAGCTATGTTAAAAGTTAGAAATTATAATACATTTATTCAGCAAGGATGCATTAAATTGATCGATTTATAATGTTACAAAAGATTTCACATTCAAATAAATGCTGTTCTTTTGAACTTTTTATTCATCAAAAATTCCTTCAAAAAAAATATCACATTGACAATAATGAGAAATGTTTCTTGAGCATCAGATCATCATATCAGAATGATTTCTGAAGGATCATGTGACACTGAAGACTGGAGTAATGATGCTGAAAATTCAGCTTTGACGTCACAGGAATGAATGACATATTAAAATAGTTTATATTAGAATAATATTTCAAAATATGACTACTTTTACTGCATTTCTGATTAAAAAAATAGCCTTGTGAGCATTAGTGTGCTTTTTTATGTAAAAAAATGTAGAGATTAAAAAACCAACCTCAAACTTTTGAATGGTAGTGTTTATATAAAGCACAGCTTAGGAGTTTGTAGAATTTAAAGAGGTCATCATGGATTAGAAACATTTGCTACAAATACAAAACAACTGATGAAATGAGTGTAAAACAGTAAAATAAGGCAAGTTGTGATATATGGCTAAGTTTTGTAATTTCGCTTTTTATTTATTCCGGTTATGTCTGGTCCTGCAGCCAGCACTGCAGTAGCAATGCTTACCACCACCACACTGTAAAAATTATTTTCATGATTTGTTATCATAACATTTTTCTTTTGTCAAATCAACTTAGATAATTAATGTAGTTCAGATAACATTATATTTTGAGTTTCTGTTAATTAAACCAATCACCTTCACTGTATTAACTTTTTTATTAATAAAGGGTTAATAAAGGCCTTCTGAAGCGAAGCGATGCATTTGTGTAAAAATATTTTGACAGCAATTTTGATTTAGTTTTAGTCATAGTCTTTTGACTAAAATGCCATTTAGTTTTAGTCATATTTTAGTAATCGGAAATTGTTTTAGTTTTAGTCTAGTTTTAATCAACTAAATATCATAAGATTTTAGTCGACTAAAATCTAATTTAGTTTACTATAATAACCCTTATACCTGTAAAATATATAGAATAATGTGTCAAATATTGTCCTTCCTGTGACAGAAGATACAGTAGTTTACTATGAATTAAATAGAATTTAAATTAAATTAAATACAGTTTACTGTGTAAACAAAATAACAGTAATGAAAATATAATAATTATAAACGATTCCGAAATACACTGTGACTCTTATTCTGAAATGTAGCCTGTAGCAGTAGCAGGCTGCTCATTTAAGTTCAGATGAGGGAGATAAAATATGCATACATACAACCATATAAACATTGTGTGGTAAACATTGTCATAATTCATCAACATTAGCTTATAAGCAATCGCTTGGTATAAATGTGCACTATTCATTGATTGCGAAGCCTTTAGAGTACTTTACACTTCAAATGTGCGCATCTTCCACACAGGACAGCAGTCCTGAATGGATATCTTCCCAAATCGTCCCTCTCTATCATTTTCATCTCGTTTTTATTCGTTGATGAAAATTTGAGTAGATTTTAGTCATAGTTTTAGTCATTCAAAACGCTTTTTTTGTTTGTTTTTTTTAGTCATCGTCTCGTTTTCATCCATGAAAAAATGTCGTTGACGAAAATTATAACGAAAATTATTCGTCAACTAAATTAACACTGTTATGAAGTAAAATATCTAGTCTTCGGTATTCAAGTTACAAAGAAAGTGTCAGTTACATTTTTTTTCATACGTTAATTCGTAAGTAGAATACATAAGGCGGTCTGGTGGAAGCTAGATATTTCACTTCATAACTTGTTAAATTTAGATAATTAAACTTAGATAATTAATGTATTTCAGATGACATAATATTTTGAGTTTCTGTTAATTAAACCAATCACCATTGTATTAACTCAGTTTTTTAATTTAAATGAACGAAGTCAACTTACTTTTTTAAGTTAAACCAACAATTCTTTTTTAAAGTGCACCATAATCCTCTTTTCTTTTATAAATCAATACATCTTATTTTGACTGGCAATTGCAGTCTTTGTGTCCTTTATCTTGCTTCCTAAGAGCCAGGGTTATAACAGGAAGATGAGCAGCCATCAGACCCTTTTAAGAAGAAAGCGATGGAGGAGACACTGTTCATAAACGTAACTGCAGAAAAAATAGCAAGAACCGAATGAACCCAGTGCTTCTGCACATGAAATACATAACAGACATATAGGCAATCAATAGATAGATAGGAATAGAAAGGCACAAAAGATGCAAGAGTGTGAGACGGGGAGCAAAAAACTTGCTTGCAATTACAAAATTTTGGGGATCCTGACATGACATCCTATTATGAAACATAAAAAGTGTTTTTAATTTAAACAAAAAAAAAAAAAAAAAAAAAAAAAACTACTCAGTCACCTCAAGAACCCTGTGAAAAAAAGAATGTGATAAGAAAAGGGTTTGCTGAACATAGAGCTGATTTACTGTGGGTATAGTTTATAAATATAAGCTTACCGTGTAGCTTATCAGTTATAATCGGGGGTGCCATCGCAAGTTTCGTCGTTACTAACATAGTTCAACGATTTGGTGTTTCCCAAAACCATCGTTCAAACAAACATTCGCAAATTGCATCGCAAACTTGTGTGGTTGAGAGCTGTCGTTAGAAGAATAGTTTCATTATGACATGTGGACTTAATAAATCCTTATCTTGAGCAAAATAAGCAAGTTCACATTAAGCACAATGTATATCTTTTATTTCGAATGATACAAATCAAATGCCATTTATATATTTTAGTCAAGAGATTCTAAGCTTTTGAAGGGTGCGCATGTGCGTACGTGCTTTAGTGAATGACTGAATCTGGAAATAAAGCAAAATAATGGAGAAAAACAAGAAGTAGTCCTCAGATGTCATGTCCGTAATTTATAGCAGAAAATCTAGCACTAATTCGATCTCAAACGGATTCATTTAAAGAAGTTATTACTCCACCACCTGCGTGACATCGTTCACCAACGTGGTTGAATGACAGGTTTGTGACAATACGGTTTCGGGAAACAGTCGTGACTAGCTAGTTGATTTGTTGACGATGTATCGTAGCCTACTATGGTAGTGAAGCATCGTCATTGTACGATCTGTAAATCCAGAAGTTGCAGGTTCAAACCCCAAATGGCGGGATTCATGGGTCATCACCACTGTACCAGATGATCTAACCTCTGATGTAAACAGTTTACTCTATCAGTAGTAAGTGCACTGAAACTTTCATGAGGGAAAAATATGTTGTAAAATATGTGTGGAGAAACAAAGCAGTCTTCAATTTTCTTGTCACATTTTCATAAGTGGTTATGCTTTAGTAGAGTTTCTCTGAAATGGCCAGAAACTCTTGCTTTGAATTCAGCCTTTCTCCGTGATTACAGCAGTCAGTGAGACAGGTCACTGTTTACACTGAGTGCTGTGGAGTTTAAAGAGAGCCTCCATTTCCCCTGGCTTAATGAGTGGGAGGGCAAAGGGCCAGTGTACAGAGCTTCACCCTGCCTCCCTGCTCCATTATTATTCTGGTGATGAGCCTATAGCTCTCCAAAAGAAAATGCTGTGTGGGCAGTCTGTATTGTCAGGTTTGATGTTACTGATATTAATATTTCACCATTGTCTGCCTTCACAACAGAACCGTATGGTGGAAATAGCAGCTAAAACTGGGACAAAATGAGGTGGTTTTGTGATAGCAGATGCTTTGTGGATAGCAAAGTGAGTACACCATGAGACTTATGCCGATGTTCTTGATGTATTTCTCACAGGAAGTTAGCCGTCTCTTTAGAGAAGTACTGTTGTTCTTTGAAGTGATCTCTCAGAGGGAGATGACGCCTTCTGGAGAACATATTCACTGAGTCATGAAGTCCTCAGGGATGTCAAGGATGTACTGTTTGGAGAGTGATGTTAGTTGGGGGGTTTTTAGGACACAGATTTTACATCAATAGCCATATTTAAATTGAAACTGATTTAATTTACATAGCTGGTAAATCACTAAACAATACATATTGATCGGCACAAACCATGATCCTTCCTGCTGCAAGTGAATCCTTATTTAGTCGTTAACTGTATTTAAAGTCTTGAAAGTACAATACTGTCTCACAATGCTAAGTTGTGAGTGAATAATGTGCTGTTATTTTATTTTATACTCCTACTGTGGTTAAAAACCTTTTAGCCATAGCACACAAAGCACAACAGTAATTAGCCTAATTGCTAATTGTTAGCCATGATGAAACATGTTTAACAAGACTAGCTTCAGTATTCTCAGTAAGCAGATAGTTTCTAAAGGTATATATACGTAGATCTGAATTATAGTGCTAATATGTACGGAAGAGGATTAAGGCCAAGCAATAATAAATGTTGATTTAAAAGTTTAATTAAAGTTATTAAATTTTGAGAAAAAAGTCGTTAAATTACGAGAACAAATTTGTTAAATTACGACTTTTTTCTCGTAATTTAATGACTTTATTCTTAACATTTTTTCTCGACTTTTTTCTCGAAATTTAACAAGTTTTTTCTCGAAATTGAACAACTTTAATCTCAAGATGGTTTTAGTTTTTTTTTTTTTATGATTGCTTGGCCCTAATCCTCTTCTGTAAATATGCAGTGCCACATAATAACCAAATTAACTGAACTGAAACTAAAATACCTGTCTGTCCCCAGTAACAGGATTATTTTATAAAATTAAAGGATGTTTATATAATTTGTACATTTATATTTAATAATTTTATATTTTAATTGTTCCATATTTATATCATATTTATTATGAATGCAGTGTTTCAATTCATAATTTCATAACATTATTTCTGCAACATTCAGAACTTCACACTATCACAATAACATTAAGCAATAACATTAAGCCATGTTGACCATATTAGTATCAGACAGTGATATACTATATTATTTTCTTAATTTGGTAATTTTGTTCTGTTTGTTTTGTAAATTTTATTAGTTTCGATTTTTTAAATGTCTATTGGATAATTTACTCACCCTTAAGCCTTGATGCGCTCCAAAGCTTTATAATGACAGTGAACAGAAACCACCTGTTTGAAGCTCAAAAAAGAACATCCATCCATCATAAACGTACTCCACACGGCTCCGGGGCTTAAATAAATGCCTTCTGAAGCAAAGCGATGTGGTTGTGTAAGAAAAATAACCATATTTAACAAGTTTTGAAGTAAAATATATAGCTTCCACCAGACCGCCTTCCATATTCATCTTACGAAAAAAGCGCAACAGATGTCGCGTCAGTTACGCTTTTTTTGTAAGTTGAATACAAAAGGCGTAGGATGTAGTGTAAGCGTTTTGAACTGCGAGAGGCGTTAAACTTTCTTTGTAAGTTGAATACGAATAGCAGTCATGGTGCTTTATTTTACTTTATAACGTTTTAAATAAGGATATTTTTCTTACACAAATGCATCGCGTCACTTCAGAAGGCCTTTATTAACCCCCGGAGCCGTGTGGAGTACGTTTATGATGGATGGAGGCACTTTCTTGAGCTTCAAACAGGTGGTTTCCATTCACTGCCATTATAAAGCTTGGGAACATCAGGGTGATTATTAAATATAACTCTGTATTCGTCTGAAAGAAGAAAGTCATATACACCCATAGGATGGCTTGAGGGTGAGTAAATCATGGGGTGAACTAATCCTTTAAATTTTAGTTTTTAGTTTGAGTTTATTTAATTGTAGTTAATTAAGTACTTCAAATTAAACTAAACAAAAATAAGAAATGTTGCCTTGGCACCTAGCCGAAATCAAATATATTTTATAAAATATTTTTATATTTTATTTTATTTCAGGTCATGTTTATTTCATTTATTAAGTCATGATTTTTAATGGTTTTAGTTTTAGTTAATAACCCTGATGCTTATTCACAAAAACCAAATTATGGGTTGTGAATCTCATTTAGGTGTGAAAGGAGACGTTACTACAATAGAAGATTTTCAGAAAGAAAATAACCACCATATCTTGATCTTTATATTGAATAGTGTGCATTGATATCTTTTTTCACATATTATTTAGTTCACACACAAGCTGTAGTTTTCATTATGATACCCAGTAGGTTTTGCCTGGCCTCTAGCACAGCTTGCACAATATCAGTTTTACTCATAAGTCAAAGCTTTGTTTACATAATTACACTCACTACATTACTGCCTGTAGTTTTCCCTACACATATAAGCTACTGTTATTTGTACAAACAGACTATTATTGTTGTTGTTTTTTGCATTCGAGCAAGTCTATAACACAAAAGCATCCCAATTCACACACAGCGACACATGGAAAATAAATAACTCTCAATTTCAATCTGACACTCTCAGTCAATGAACATCCTGTGAAAACAATCTGACCTGATGGCACATCTGTTAGGTGTGTCTGAAATGACACACACAGCCTAGTGTTTTTGTGCAAGCCTCAAGCCCTCTCAAGCTGTGTGATGATTTTCACAATGACGCACATATTTGAATCACTATGCGGAGGCTCATCAATTT
Organism: Megalobrama amblycephala; assembly: GCF_018812025.1. Lineage (NCBI taxonomy): Eukaryota > Metazoa > Chordata > Actinopteri > Cypriniformes > Xenocyprididae > Megalobrama > Megalobrama amblycephala. The sequence continues at coordinate 41,018,006 of NC_063044.1, forward strand.
TTTCTGTATTTACTCAGCCCGGACACACATTTTTTATCAGAAGTTGCTTGTATTTTAAAGCCCTGCATGACATATTGTTATTGTCTGTGTCAGAATGATTCCACAATAACAAAAATAGAGGTTAGTGACAACAGAAATGCTCAAGACTGAATTATAATGAAGCTGTGTCACGATTATCTCTCTCAGTGAAGACATTGATATATATATATATATATATATATATATATATATATATATATATATATATATATATTTTTTTTTTTTTTTTTTTTTTTTTTTTTTTTTTTTCAAATGAACAAAGAGACATTGCACAAAAAATAATGAATAAAAGCCTAAATACACTTCTTTTATTAACAATGATATAGACTAAATTGGTGTTGTTAGACAGATTTGTACTTGTATATCATTAGTGTGCATGAGGCATGATTGTTTGCTCTTTTGCATTGCATAAATGATGGTATTGATTATATTTAACAAGGGACAGGCTATATAAATGATGGTTTAGTAAGAATGATTAAGCTAGTTGGCCATTATGCCACAGACACTCTCTTATTAGGCAGTTATTATGCAATCAGTGTGTTTGCGACATACTGACAGGTCTTGCGGTGCAGATAAATAGGTGTTTAGAGAAGCTTTATGCCATAAGAAAATTGACTGGCTGTAAAGGAGCTTATTGCACAAAATTTGCAGAATATCAGCTCGTTAGATGTAGAGCAGGAGGAAGGGAGCTGTCTGTTCGCTTCTCACCTCTAACCCCAGACAACGGTCCAGTGATGACCAGACACAAGGACATGCTGCCTAATTAAGCCAGTCATTTGAGTGCAATTAGCCATCGAATGGGGTTTATTCTCTGCAAGTTCGAAATGTCAGTTTCATTATCTCTCTCGTTATAAGCCAAAAAATCAGTGCAAATAGCAGCTGAATGTAGTTTAGCATGCATTTGTTAAAAACCTTTGGTCCTAAGGTAAGTGTAGAGAGGAGCTTTGATTTCATGTCATTGAACATCACAGGGATGCAACAGTAATGGCCATGTGTTGGAACAGTTTGTCTGTACAGACTGTACACAGTAGCCAACATGAACAGATACTTAACCCTTATTTTGTGTTCGGGACATTTTGACCTACAGAGGATTTTCGTTTTCCCGAAAATGTTAGTTAATGTTATTGAATTGGACTAAAACTTACTGACTTTGCTCACACAGGGTATAACTACTTCCCAAAATGTTTTGGATAATTTATGTATTTATTTATTTTTTTTTCTACCTTTGCTACACTTGAGATGTTTCTGGTCAAAAATGATCAGCCTACAAAAAAATACAATCAAAGTTCTCAGACTCAAGATAATTGACAAATTTGTTGGCGGGTACTTACAAAATTCGCACACGACGATGAGTTTTGACGAGCTGCACGTCACGCTCAAAAATAACAGAGCGCCTCCTGCAGTCCAATTTATGACATATGAATGTGTTTTTATAAAACAAACTCAGTCGAATCCTTGAATGAACTCAATGAATCCGACGGTACGGTTACCCTACTGAATCAACATTTCATTCACTGACTGACTTGCAAAGTTCCATAGAAAAAGTAAATGTAATGAAACTGAAAAAGAGCTCAGTTTCTAATATAATATGATGACAAGGAAAATACAAATGCATTTCCCCTTATATTTCACACTAAAAAAGTTGTTGTTGAGTCTCAAGATTGATTATACCTAGCATAAAAAGTTTGAGAATCCCTGCTGTAAACCACCAAAGAGTTCAATATATCCTGCAGAGAAACACATTCAAACAAAACCTCTGAAATTCCACATCAGCCAGGAGATTTACAGCTATTCTAGACTTTATTTTTGTTTTACTGTTCTATGTGCAACATGGCCTTAACTCACAGATCTCTGTGTCATTATTTCATTGCATACTATTTAGTTTTCTGCAATTGAAATTAAATTCAGACTCTTAAATTGAGCTGAATACTGTGTGACTGGTGAGGATCAAGGTCCAACATCAGCCCATGATCCTCTTAATTCAAATGCTTTAGGCTTGTCTTTAAATGATGCTAGTCAAGGGCACAGGCATAATAGATGTTAAGTTTTACTGCCTGTCATTCTGTGGTCACCTTTAATCAGCTTTGTGTTTTCAAAAACTATTGAAAATTAGCAAGATCATTCATACATGACTTTCTTTCATTCATGTTCTCTTGTAGTGTTTAGCAATGAATACTCCAACCATCTGGCTGTTGGACATTTTGTCACATCTCCTCCCACGCTGCATGTCCACCCTTTTTGAGAATATTCAAATAACATGATTAAGCAAACGAACATGCAAAAATTTCATGCAATCTATAAAAGAGAAATTTTGTCAGAGTCGCGCAGTGTGAGATGGGATCTGAAATTTGATCAATTGTAAGTTGTGTTTGTGAAGTGAGTTTTTTTTCTCTCGCATTTATTCTGGTTGTCATCATTGCAGACAGAATGAAGCAGATGAATAATACAAAATTAGTCATAATTCAAAATATCAATACTAAAAAGAGCCATGAAAGTAAACTATTTTGAATGGAGGTCTTGATCCATCTGTGTTGCATTGATGTAGACTGTCTTGTAAAAAGAAAGTTTGTAGTTCACATATTTGAAAACCAATTTAAAATGTGACAGATTAGGGGAGCGGGTGGCACAAACTATTGTGGGGTTAGTTGTAACACACATGGCTTAAATACTTCCACACACGCTAGCATGAAGAAACGTACTAGTTTAGTACTAGCGTACTAGTTTCCATTGTTACTAATTAGTTACTAGTTGCCACATCGACAATATATAGAGAAAAAAATGTGGCAAAATTCAGAAATCTTTGGAAGATATCACTGAACATTTATTTAACAATAGCAAAAGTAAATTTCTGACTTAAGCTTATTTTTCATCTATTTTTGTGTTTATTTAAAATTAAACAAATCTGACATGTGTGAAATTAATGTGGAACAAAAGAAATTCTCTGAACCCTAAGCAGATTTACACAAACTGAGAAAGTCAAAAAGCATTGTGCCCTGCTCTCCCCTACTCAGAACCAAGAAATTCTTTCTTGAAACGAAAAGCATTATTGCAAAATTGAAGATGGTCACGTTTCTTTTTACTATATAAGGAAACATTATTATGAATATGAAATGTGTGACAATCACATTCAGTGACACTGCTTTTTTTTTAAAACCATTAGAGATAATTTTAGGATAATTTCTGAACTAGAGACACACTAGTTGGCCCAGATTTTGCTGCTTGTGTTGCTATGACGACAAGGGAGAATTCTCAGAATGTGCTATGAATTTCATTTGATTGTGCTGTGTTTAAATATTTTAACTTTGGAAATGTGTGCGGACAAGATGTATGGATGACAACAGAAAACAGACAGAAACATGTCTCGTGTTGGTCTCAGTTCTTCAGCAACTGAAGAAACTATGCTGAAATGACTAGAGTCGTTCACCACTTGACTTACACCGTGGAGCTTTTGAAAACTAGACTGCAGTCTGATATGTAGAGATCCACACTGAGGGCAGCAGATAACTGTAGTGGAGTGTGTTAATAATCCAGAGACGCTGTGTTTTTTCAAGCTGTACCAGTCATGGAGACCAGTGACAGAAATTATGTTTTACATTAATTTGCCCCTTAAATTGATTTCCAAGGGCATTTTTCTAAGCTTATTAAATATTCGCATCATCCTTTATGTTAACATCTTATTTAATCAATAAATTCAATTGGAATAATAAGATTTCTGTCATAACTCTTGGAGTGTTTGGCATGGTAATGAATATGACAATGTTGATGTATGGTCTTGGCGGAATAGATCTGCTACGCTTGCTGCTGTTATTGCTGCTGCTGTTATGGCTGTTGCTACTGTTATTGCTGCTGTTTTAAAGAAAATCAAATCTAATTCGAGCTTTAGGTGGTGCATAACATCTTTAATCAGGACAGAGTAGTGAGGTGGATTTTTTGTTTTGTTTTCTATTAAGCAAAATCAATCTACGTACTAAGAGTATAATAACTCCATGCACATACACTGATTTTTAGACCGCTCCACATTGTCACTACTGGCACCAAAAATAGCCAAAATTGGGTCTGGGTCTAGTGGTTTTCCTAATACCTTTGACAGTAATTGAAAAACTAAAAATCCAATAATTATGAATATTAGGACATTTCCAAAACACATGTCCTAGTGAGGCGGAAGTTTGACTGCATCTGTCACATACTGGGTCTGCTGCTGCTGTTGTTGTTATTGCTGCTGCTGTTGGTTATTGTTGCTGCTGCTGCTGTTGTTGTTGCTGCTGTTGGTTATTGCTGCTTCTGATGCTGCTATTATTGCTGCTGCTGCTGTTGGTTATTGTTGCTGCTGCTGTTGCTGCTGCTGTTGTTGTTGCCGCTGTTGGTTATTATTGCTGCTGCTGTTATCGTTGCTGCTGCTGTTATTGCTGCTGGTGTTGGTCATTGTTGCTGCTGCTGTTATTGCTGCTGCTGTTGGTTATTGCTGCTGCTGCTGTTTTTGCTGCTGTTGGTCATTGCTGCTTCTGCTGCTATTATTGCTGCTGGTGCTGTTGGTTATTGTTGCTGTTATTGCTGCTGCTGTTGATTATTGTTGCTGTTATTGCTGCTGCTGTTGGTTGCTGCTGCTGTTATTGCTGCTACTGTTGGTTATTGCTGCTTCTGCTGCTGCTGTCATTGCTGCTGCTGCTGTTGTTATTGCTGCTGCTGTTATTGCTGCTGCTGTTGTTGCTTCTGTTGGTTTATTGTTGCTGCTGCTGCTGTTGGTTGTTGTTGTTGTTTTTGTTGCAGCTGCTTATTGCTGCTGCTGTTATTGCTGCTGCTGTTATGACTGCTGTTGTTGGTTATTGTTGCTGCTGCTGTTGTTGTTGCTGCTGCTGCTGTTGCTGCTGCTGCTGCTGTTGTTGTTGCCGCTGTTGGTTATTATTGCTGCTGCTGTTATCGTTGCTGCTGTTGGTTGTTGCTGCTGCTGCTGTTATTGCTGCTGGTGTTGGTCATTGTTGCTGCTGCTGTTATTGCTGCTGCTGTTGGTTATTGCTGCTGCTGCTGTTTTTGCTGCTGTTGGTCATTGCTGCTTCTGCTGCTATTATTGCTGCTGGTGCTGTTGGTTATTGTTGCTGTTATTGCTGCTGCTGTTGATTATTGTTGCTGTTATTGCTGCTGCTGTTGGTTGCTGCTGCTGTTATTGCTGCTGCTGTTGGTTATTGCTGCTTCTGCTGCTGCTGTCATTGCTGCTGCTGCTGCTGTTGTTATTGCTGCTGCTGTTATTGCTGCTGCTGCTGTTGTTGCTTCTGTTGGTTATTGTTGCTGCTGCTGCTGCTGTTGGTTGTTGTTGTTGTTGCAGCAGCTGCGTATTGCTGCTGCTGTTATTGCTGCTGCTGTTATGACTGCTGTTGTTTGTTATTGTTGCTGCTGCTGCTGTTGTTGCTGCTGCTGCTGCTGCTGCTGTTGCTGGTTATTGTTGTTGCTGCTGTTGTTGTTGCTGCTGCTGCTGTTATTGCTGCTGTTGGTTATTGTTGCTGCTGTTGTTGTTGTTGCTGCTGTCGTTATTGCTGCTGCTGTTATAGCTGCTGCTGTTATAGCTGCTGCTGTTGGTTATTGTTGCTGTTGCTGCTGCTGCTGCTGTTATTGCTGCTGCTGTTGGTTATTGCTGCTTCTGCTGCTGCTATTATTTCTGCTATTGCTGCTGATGTTATGACTGCTATTGTTGGTTATTGTTGCTGCTGCTGCTGTTGTTGCTGCTGCTGTTGCTGCTGTTATAACTGCTGCTGCTGTTGTTGTTGCTGCTGCTGCTGTTATTGCTGCTGTTGGTTATTGTTGCTGCTGTTGTTGTTATTGCTGCTGTCGTTATTGCTGCTGCTGTTATGGCTGCTGCTGTTGGTTATTGTTGCTGTTGCTGCTGCTGTTATTGCTGCTGCTGTTGGTTATTGCTGCTTCTGCTGCTGCTATTATTTCTGCTATTGCTGCTGCTGCTATGGATGCTGCTGTTGGTTATTGTTGCTGTTGCTGCTGTTGGTTATTGTTGCTGCTGCTGTTGGTTATTGCTGTTGTTGTTGTTATTGCTGCTGCTGTTGGTTATTGTTGCTGCTGCTGCTGTTGTTGCTGCTGCTGCTGTTATTACTGCTGCTGCTGTTGGTTATTGCTGCTTCTGCTATGACTGCTGTTGTTGGTTATTGTTGCTGCTGCTGCTGTTGTTGTTGTTGTTATGACTGCTGTTGTTGGTTATTGTTGCTGCTGCTGCTGTTGTTGTTGCTGCTGCTGTTATTACTGCTGCTGCTGTTGGTTATTGCTGCTTCTGCTATGACTGCTGTTGTTGGTTATTGTTGCTGCTGCTGTTGGTTATTGTTGCTGTTGTTGCTGTTGTTGTTGTTGTTGTTGTTGTTGCTGTGCTGCTGCTGCTGCTGCTGCTGCTGTTGGTTATTGTTGCTGTTGTTGTTATTGCTGCTGTGATTGCCAGCAGACTGAGTTAAGGACCTATCAGCCTGTGCAATCTAGAGTTTCATGACAGAACTTTGTATATATAGGGCTGTTATCTATTAAATAAAATCATATTAACAAAAGCCATTTTTGCACAGTAGAAGTGGTACAGAAGCTGCAGCCACTTCTGCTGTCACATTTAGATGAATTTACACAGACTGTTTAATGCAGCTCAAAGGAGGCATGAATCCATGTGTCATTAAAAATATGTTCTATAGTATGAATGAAATGTGACTTGTCAGTTGCATTGCTTCACTGCCATTCACAAATCCTCCCCCATGGCCTCATGGGATAGCAAGGAGTCCATTGATTGCCCATTTCAAATCTCGCTGCTAGTAGCAGGTCATTCAGGTACTTTTTGCTTACTGTTTTATGAAAAATATGAATTCGGACATACTACACATTTCACATACTGTTTTTTGTGTGTACTATATAGCAGGCATATTCAAACACAGTCATTAAATCATTAATTCAATTGATTCTTTCAAAACAGTTGATTCATTCAGGAACAAAGTCTTCTGTCTGTAATGAATGAGTCATTGAATCATTCGCTCATTGTAGTACTTTTAATTACTGAAATAGAAGTATCTAGATGTCATACAGTATTAATTATTTTTAATTGAAATGTTGTATAAAATCAAGATCACATATATACAATAGTGCTGATATTTGTGGAAATAGCCCTTATCTTGAATTTTGGAAGAACTTTATTTATTTTGGTGACAAGTTAATTGCCAACCATGAATAAAGTGGCTGAAGTGACATCTGCAAATGGACTATACAATTACATATGCAGTGATATTCCTGTTATGACACACTGGTCACACAAGAACAGATGATTTCAATGTTTCAGTTAATTTCCACAAATGGACCACATAGCCTGCCTCCTGCTCTTCATTTCAGTGGCAACCAGAAACTTGTATTACAAATTCCCCATAATAAATAACACATATAGAGCACAGATGAGAGACAACATAAAAATTTGATGCATCGTGCCCTTTACTCGAAGAATAAGTGTTCTGAAATCAATAGCATAGATGAAAATAAGAAAAAAAGACATACAGCATGAAATTATCAGGCATTCTGCTGAATCTTACACTGAACAACAAGAGCGCAATCAGTCAGAGGTCCTAACTGTAATGATGCTCTTTGTATTCAAGCCCCGTCTGCTATTAGAGATCGCTTGAGGGATCCATTCCCATAGTCTTCATCAAAGTGGCAGCAGTCCCCAGTGACCAACTCTACTTCTGTTTCCAGACTTTGCACAGCAATTCAAAACCCCCAAGTAAAGAATTGGAAACAGCAATGAGGGCACCTTTACCCTAAAGAAATATGGTATACATCAATAAAAATAAATTAAAAAAAACAGACAGCATACTGAATTCTTATTAGTTATGATTGACTGTTTTATTTAAGCCTCTCTGTTTGTTAAGTGAACCCTGTACCTGTTGTATTGCACTTTCAACAAGCATGACAGATGAATAGCTGAGGGAGAAAATCACATTGAAAGAAAAGGTTCCAATACACACAAACAAATATGTCTGTATGCAGACAGAAAATGCATCAATTGTGGCAACATGAATTCGTCTGAATTTAGGTCCTTGAACATCAGCGGGGAAACCCTAGAGTACTAAACTAGAGTGCCAAAGGGAATTTCATTAGTCCATGTGGATTGAGTTACTGTACTGCTGAAATGGCTTTCATACATTTTCCATAGGCCAATTGGACCAAAAAAAAAAAAAAAAAAAAAAATACACAATTAGGTATAGGAATGGAGACAATGGTGGAAGTAATATAATCTTGGAGGGCAATAACAATAAATTTTGTAAAAAGTCTCATACAACCCGAATGTCCAGAAATGTTGGGATGTTTTTAAATTTGAATAAAATAAAAACTAAAAGACTTTCAAATCACATGAGCCAATATTTTATTCACAATAGAACATAGATAACAAATGTTTAAACAGAGAAATTTTACAATTTTATGCACAAAATGAGCTAATTTCAAATTTGATTCCTGCTACAGGTCTCAAAATATTTGGGATGGGGGCATGTTTATCATGGTGTAGCATCTCCTCTTCTTTTCAAAACAGTTTGAAGACGTCTGGGCATTGAGCTTATGAGTTTCTGGAGTTTTGGTGTTGGAATTTGGTCCCATTCTTGCCTGATATAGATTTCCAGGTGCTGAAGAGTTCGTGGTTGTCTTCTGTTTAATGATGTGCCAGATGTTCTCTAGGTGGAAGATCTGGACTCCAGGCAGGCCAATTCAGCACCCGGACTCTTCTACGATGAAGCCATGCTGTTGTAATAGTTGTATGAGGTTTGCATTGTCCTGCTGAAATACACAAGGCCTTCCCTGAAATAGACGTCTAAAGGGGAGCATATGTTGCTCTAAAACCTTTATATACCTTTCAACATTCATAGTGCCTTCCAAAACATGCAAGCTGCCCATACCGTATGCACTTATGCACCCCCATACCATCAGAGATGCTGGCTTTTGAACTGAACACTGATAACACGCTGGAAGGTCTTCCTCCTCTTTAGCCCGGAGGACACGGTGTCCGTGATTTCCAATAAGAATGTCAAATTCTGACCATAGAACAACTTTCCACTTTGAAACAGTCCATTTTAAATGAGCCTTGGCCCACAGGACACAATGGCGCTTCTGGACCATGTTTACATATGGCTTCTAATTTGCATGATAGAGCTTAGTTGGCATCTGCAGATGGCACGGCGGATTGTGTTTACCGACAGTAGTTTCTGGAAGTATTCCTGGGCCCATTTAGTAATGTCATTGACACAATCATGCCAGTGAGTGATGCAGTGTCATCTGAGGGCCGAAGACCACGGGCATCCAATAAAGGTCTTCGGCCTTGTCCCTTACGCACAGAGATTTCTCCAGTTTCTCTGAGTCTTTTGATGATGTTATGCACTGTACATGATGAGATTTGCAAAGCCTTTGCAATTTGACATTAAGGAAGATTGTTTTTAAAGTATTCCACAATATTTGTACGCACTCTTTCACAGCTCTGCTCATCTTTACTTCTGAGAGACTCTGCCTCTCTAAGAAATCCCTTTTATAGCTAATTATGTTACAGACCTGATATCAATTAACTTAATTAGTTGCTAGATGTTCTCCCAGCTGAATCTTTTCAAAGTTTCTTGCTTTTTCAGCCATTTGTTGCCCCCAACTGTTTTGAGTCCTGTAGCAGGAATCAAATTTGAAATGAGCTTTAGTGGATAAAAGTGTAAAATTTCTCTGTTTAAACATTTGTTATGTTATCTATGTTCTATTGTGAATAAAATATTGGCTCATGTGATTTGAAAGTCTTTTATTTTTCATTTTATTCAAATTTTAAAAACATCCCAACATTTCAGGAATTCGGGTTGTATATGTAACATGTATATGTGTTGTCTGGGCGGTGCATCATTCATAGATGAATTTCAAAGGCAGTGCACAGTTGTGACCTGCATGACTCCTTTGCAGACCAAGACCAGGAGCAAACACACAGTGGATATAATATTCCTCTTTGTCTTGATTGCTGTGATTTTGCTAAGTAATATGTGCTCCTGCTTTTGTTGAGCTGAAACAACATTCCAAAAACATATACACCACCCATAAAATCAGAGGGAAATTATAGGTGAAAAAATAGAGTAGAAGCCCCTAACCCTTGTTGTAAGCTTGTAAACTTGACATTAACAGTAAACCTATTCCTCAAATCTGATTGAAATGTTGTTCCAGGATTAACAAAGATGTTTAACTTGGTGAAATTGAATTCACCCTTTGTCTTCATCTTCCTCTGCCTTTTCGACTTTTCCTGTTGATGCTCTTTGTCTTTTTTAAATATACCCTGCTGAAAAATCCAGTATTGCTGGTCACCGGAATAAGGTTAAGGTATGTTTTGCATGCTGGTTTCTGGTTTGCTGGTCTCCAGCATGGGAAGTGGTATTGATGGTGGACAAGCAGCTCAGTTTTGCTTCACACCAACTGGACCAGCAAATGCTGGTTTATGCTGGATTTTTCAGCAGGGGTAGAGAGAGAGAGAGAGAGAGAGAGTCACTTTTGAATGTAAATTTGAGACAAATGTGTTCATAATATAAAATGTGCACTTTCAGTTTTGCATACATGCCATCCTTCTGTCATATTAGCATGAGCAATGATGCCTTGGAGATGTATTGATTTGGTCATAGTGTGTATCCAATTTGGGGGGTGGGGGGGACTGTAAACGGATTGCAATTGAATTCCAATCTCTTGGGAAATATATTCCAATAGATTTCTAAATTATGCCTCTAAAAGAAAAAATGCCCATGTGCAAAAGTGATGCCAAAAGTAAATGCCATGTGAGTTCAGGCCTCCTTCTGAATAATTTACCATGTTCTTATTCTAGATTTGTGCATGTGCGTATCTTAGCCGCATTGATGCAACATTAGAAACGCACATGAAAAGATCTTCGTGGGAATGTGAATAGAGAAAGAAACACTGCATGTTCTCTCTCTCTCTCTCTCTCTTGCAGTAAAGTGTGAGCCTTTACCACAATGTGGAGGAGGAGCCTCCATATGTGAGGGGGAGTGAGGGCGGGAACGCAAGAGGCATAGAGAAACGGAGAAGCGGAATGAGAGGAGATGAAGCTTGTTCAGGAGCTGTTACATTCTGAAAGCATCACTAGCTTTTCTGGAGACCGGAAGCTTCTCAATATTACAATGACACTGAGTTGTGGATATACAGTCATGGTTCATCTCATGAGCTGGTAAGTGAAAAGCAACTGTTTGAAATTCTCATACTGTCATCAGATGTGGACTCTCTGGCATGTACATTTCCTAAGACACCTCAAGAATGACGTTTAATGTATGTATATTTCTATGATGACCTTGGACAGCATGGGCGTTCGTGACTTATTTTAATTTATCTGAATTTATCTTCACCCTACAAGATGAATTTACTGTATATACTGCATTGATTTGACATGTAATGCATCTGGGTTACAATGTTTCTTTCTGTAACGTGTCCGTATACTCAATTTATTCTGCTGCTGCATTTAATATATTTATACATGTCATATTCTTTAATGAGTCTCTTTTGAAATCTCACTCCACAGTGATGCAGTTCATGTACGGAAATGCTTTTAATTGGCTCATGAGTTCATGAAAGTTTGACTCAATTAATTTTAAATGGCAAACGAGTTTAAAAGGGGGGTTAGTGACACAGGCGGTGCTATTTGAGGCGGTTTCGTGCACCATTCGACAAGTGACAAAACGGATGCACTCTGTCACTGTAACCAAAGGGATCAGTTAAACAGCCCTGCTTCTTGAAGGACGCTTGATGTTATATTCACTGACAGCTAGACAGCTGGCTTCACATGAAAGACAGTCAGGTGTGTTTACAAAAGGGATCGTTCTGAAACAAAGATGCCAAAGACTGAGATGCCAAAAGCCAAACAACACATACTCTTGTGGTATGAATCTATAAACAACCTAACCTGCACCATCTGATTAATAACACTGCAGCATAATTCACAGATCCTCAGAGCTGATCTGGTTAAGAGCTGTTTTTGAATTGCATTGGTGGTTTTTAAGTAATTTCTGAAAAACACTTGAGAGATGGGAGATGAAAAAGAGAGAAGCACTTAAAGCTACTGTTGAGAAATAAATAAATAAAAATATTGGTTTTGAGATGCCTTAACAAATAGTCAATACACATCAACAAACCTCTATTTTATTTTTAAGAAATCAAATGTCTGTTGAAATGTCTTAATTTTCTTTTTGCTCTTCTTTCTCTCCTCTCCTTTCATCGCTTTCTAACTTCCCCTTTACTCTCAATTATCGATAAAGGCATTGCAGAAGCAAGAAAATATATGTGATAAATGTGTCCAGGAAAGCTTAACCTCTCAGAGTAAATTGCTTCCTGTTCATTTACCCCAATTTACCGCTATAAAGGTCTTGCTAAATAATGAGTCACTCTCTGTTCCTGCTTGAGAAAAAAAGATTGTGTGATCTTAAGGCTTACATTGTTTAATCAAACAAAACAATCAGTAGATGTAATGAAATTGGTTTTGAAGAGGGATTGAAGATTGTCATTTTAATTATATTATGATGAATGTCTGACAGCCAATTACAGACTAATAGAACATGTGCGCATTTCTGCATGGAGCAGATTAGCCACCTATATTCTACATACTACTTTTTTTTATTGTAAGCTGGTTATGTCACACTTTTAAAATGCACTTTGTGGGCCTATTAGGGAGAACAGCTCTACATTTGCTACTCCATTTTCCTGAAAGCTCTTGCATTTTCCACACTTAACAATGCTCTTTGCAATTTCAGGTTTGCATTACTTTTGCAGGATTCACCTGTTGCATTATATTATTAGTATATTTCATTTTTATGAAAGGTTTAGGTAACACATTAGTATGGGGAACAATTCTCACTTTTAACTAGTTGCTTATTAGCTTGTATATTGGCTGTATATTTGTACTTATAAAGCACATATTAATGCCTTGTTCTACATGACTATATTCTACATTCCTAAATCCGTACCCCAAATACCTAAACTTAAAGGGTTAGTTTACACAAAAATGAAAATAATGCCATTTATTACTAACCCTCATGTTGTTCTACACCTGTAAGACCTTTGTTTTTTCTTCAAAACACGTTTTGAAATTGTCTATCACTAGAATATTGTTGAAAAGTCGTTATTTTGTCTTTTTTGGTGCACAAAAAGTATTCTCGTCGCTTTATAATATTAAGGTTGAACCACTGTAGTCACATGAACTGTTGTAAATATGTCCTCTATACATAATCTTAATTTATGTTCTAAAGATGAACGAAGGTCTTACGGATGTGGAACGACATAATGACATAATTTTCATTTTTGGGTGACCTAAACCTTTAAATGCTGCAACAATTACCTTCCTAACTATTAAGCCGTAAATTAAGAGTTTATTGAGGCAAAAGTCGTAGTTAATAGTAAATTTGTGTTTTCCATACTGAAGTGTTACCATGTTTTTTATTAAATTCAATTGTAATAATTTATTAAAATAAATATTTTCCAGCACTAATATTAACTTACTTGAGAAGAAAAAATGCATAAATTATTAAAACTTCTCTGAGACTCAAATTAAGTTTTTCTTCACTCCAATTTTTCCGTACCCCACATCAATTTTTTCCTGGTTTTAAGCATAAATATACCAAAGTTTAGTCAATTTAGATGCAATAAATTTAAGATATAAAAACAAGTCTTATCTCACACAATTTTGCTTCCCATTTGAATTGAGATGTAAATCAAGTGTAACCAGAGATGAACCATTTTGAAACTGAATTTATCTCAGCTGAATTTAAATTTCAAAACATATTAATGGTGCAATCAAAATATTATTTATTGGGAAGTCAACAATGTATAATTCACTATGTGTGCTTTTTAATGGAAAGGATAAAAATTGATGTCTTTTTTTTTTTTTTTTCCCATAGCCCGATCGATATCTGAAGTGGAGAAATCGATGCTGGCTGTTTCTGAGCAACACCTATTGGGACATACTGTGGACTTACCACTGGTAGGAAATTGCATTCCTTCTCATTCGTCAGGTCTAACCAACAATAACATGCTAATATGATCCTGCAATAATCCATTGTATTGCACTCCATAATATCATGCCATATTGACACATCTATATTTTTATCCAAACAACTTTCCACTAAGATCTCTGATGATTACAAAGTGAATTTTTCCATTTCATTTTGATTAGCTCTCAACCAGATGGTGCCATGCTCTTCATATCTCAACAAGACTGGTTCATTGCCTTTGGAGAGGTCATGATAGCTTTCTGAATTTGATTTTAGTCTTGACTCTTTGTACTTGCACAAGCTTTTATGATCTTTTGTAATCAAAATGTACTTCATGTTCATCAAAATGTATGACTTCTTGAGTCTGATCCTCCTGATATTTCCTCTCAGTGCTGGTCTAGCTATAAAACTTCTCATAAGAGATTTTAAATCTCATCACATTGTGATTCAGTTTCCGGAAAGATTTGTGAGATTTGCAGGAAAGTGCCTAGAGTCTAAGCACAAACTACATCAGTGTCTCATAATTTATGACCTTTTGCAGGGCTCTGGAACTTACCGTCTTAAAATGTCAGATCACGAGGACCTGACTAAAGCCATGGGCCACTGGAACTCCTCCGAGAGCTACCAGCTCAACCCGGCCAGTGTCATTGTGTCTGTGGTCTTCTCGCTCATCTTCCTCTTAGGGACCATTGGGAACAGTCTGGTACTGGCTGTGCTCCTCAGAAGTGGACAGGTTGGGTACAACACAACCAATCTGTTCATCCTCAACCTCAGTGTAGCCGATTTCTTCTTCATCATCTTCTGTGTGCCTTTCCAAGCAACCATCTACTCTCTGGAGGGTTGGGTTTTCGGGTCCTTCATGTGCAAGGTGGTTCACTTCTTCATCAACCTCACCATGTATGCTAGCAGTTTCACTTTGGCAGCGGTGTCTGTGGACAGGTGGGTGCTTTGTTTTTCAATTATAGGCTTTTTTTTTAAATAAAAAAATATCAAAACATTTTTCACACTCTCGCTGGTTTATTTAATTTGGTCAATATGTGGTTCAACAGGACAATTGTCATTGTTTCTCCAATTAATTAAATTCCCATCATAGTGTCATTTCTGCCACATCTCAAATGATGTTTTGTGTTTAATGGCATTCTGTGATTGAAATTATGCAGTAAAAATGATGTTACAACTATAGAAGGGTAACCCCCTTTCCGGTCCAATTCTCTCTATTAACTGGTGCTTATTACTATTGGCTGTTTAGTATTTATAAAGCAAATATTAAAGAATTAGTTCACTTTTAAATAAACCTTTGCTGATAATTTACTCACCCCCACGTCATCCAAGATGTTCATGTCCTTCTTTCTTTAGTCGAAAAGAAATTAAGGTTTTTGATGAAAACATTCCAGGATTTTTCTCCTTATAATGGGCTTCAATGGGCACCAGACGGTTCAAGGTCCAAATGACAGTTTCAGTGCAGCTTCAAATGGCTTTAAACGATACCAGACGATGAATAAGGGTCTTATCTAGCGAAACGATCGGTCATTTAAAAATTTTTTTTAAAAAAGTTTACGTTTTATAAGCACAAATGCTCTGTTCTGGGATGCGCGTTCGTGACGTCACGTAATACGCAATTACGTTAAAAAGGTCACGCTTGACATAGGCGGAAGTACAGAGTCGGTGTTTACGAGTTGAAATTGCAAATACTAACCCTGCGTCTCAATCAGCTCCCTAGTTCCCTAGGTCGTGAATCAGTATATCATGAAAGTGAATGTGGCTGATTCCCTGATCAGTGCCGTGACTACTGAACTAGGGAGCTGATTGAGACACACGGTAAATCAAACGCCGTTTACAAAAAAAGGTAAAACAACTAATGGTTCTTCCATCCTGTGTTGTCTGTGCCATCAGACTGTCATCTCCATCAGAACAAAAACACCTCTAAAGCGGGTCGCACACCGGACGCGCGAGCTCAATTTTGAATCGACTCCTGATAGAAGAGCTGCACAATGGGAGTGTTTTACATCAACAGGGAAACGTTACATATGCTTTAATATTTCGCACCGAGGTTAGTGTACATGGAAAATGGCACAACAGAGCAAAATGAAAGAAAAGGCTACGTTTATTATACATTTTTAGACTTTATTCAAGCTGTTAAACTAAAAGTGTAAAACTAATGTATCTTGCAGCACAGGGTTAAGTCAGTATGTACATTAACGACGATTTGAGAGAAATATAATATACATTGAATGTAAAACAATGTACATGGCGCTCTGTGGCGCGGCAGGATTTTGAGTCGTAGCTGGGCACCGCGGACAGGCGCCGAATGTCGCCGCCGGTGTGCGGACACTCATAGAAAACAATGCGTTCGAATTTTAAAGACTTGGCGCGGTGCTGAGCTTCGCGTCCGGTGTACGACGCTGTTGCTTAGTAACGGTGGAAATCCATTTTGTCCGGTAATGCAGCGAGATGGAAACAGGGACTCACCGACTGATTCTGATGGCGGGATTGAAATGGTCCAGTCGTGGCAGCATTGAGATTCTTCCTCTGTTGGCAATGGTTGGCATTTGCCACACGTCTGCCCGATGCTGGAGAGGTGTGTGTCGCCGCAGCAGTCTCTTCATCTGCCTAATTTCTTCCTCTGTGTATTCCGTAGTGATGGGACAGTTGATACCGGGGCTCCGATGCTCCGACGCAGTTTTCAAAGCACTATTGTATCACACACTGTACCGATGCTTGTATCGAAATGACAATACCACGTGATTGATGACGTTTGAAGCTTCAAACGTCATGCAGTATCGGAAAATCGGGACAGCTGGTTTGAAAAATTTGGCGCTTCACCTGATACATAAAAGGAAAATGCATTTAATCATGTTTTATTGCTGGGGTCTCAGAGACCCTGAACAAAATATAAGGGTTAAACTGCTCATCCCAAATGATCAATTATGATCACATCATTGTGTATTTTATATTATTGATCAATATGTGAATCCGTTGAATAGGCTACACATGACAGGAGTTGTGGTCTCATTGTCACAAATTAATTTAGATGAGATTAGTTTAGATCAGATAGAACTGTATTGATCCAAAACAAGAGTGATTCCGTGTGTCACGGACTTCTGAAGCTTTGTCTGGTCATGTGCTTTTTCAAATCTGCTCCCCATTTGTTAGATATGGTGGAGAAAACAAGTCTGACCACCAGATGTCGCTAATGTGCACTGTGTTAAAAGCTTCGAGTAATGAACCTTTTTTCGGCACAATTTGATGAAAGCCTCAAACGCTTCAGAAAGCCTCGGTTTCCCATCACTAGTATTCCGGTTCAAAAAGGTAGGGCAGGGTGAAAAACTCATCTTCTCCTCGTCCGACATTGTTGTTTTACCTTTTTTTGTAAACGGCCTTTGACTTAGTATTTGCACGTTCAAGTTGTAAACACTGACTCTGTACTTCCGCCTATGTCAAGCGTGACCTTTTCAACGTAATTGCGTATTACGTGACGTCACGAATGCGCATCTGAGAACAGAGCAAGGCGAGCATTTGTGCTTATAAAACTTAAATTTTATTTAATTTTTTTTAAAATGACCGATCGTTTCGCTAGATAAGACCCTTATTCATCGTATCGTTTAAAGCCCTTTGAAGCTGCATTGAAACTGTCATTTGGACCTTGAACCGTCTGGTGCCCATTGAAGCCCATTATAAGGAGAATAATCCTGGAATGTTTTCATCAAAAACCTTAATTTCTTTTCGACTGAAGAAAGAAGGACATGGACATCTTGGATGACATGGAGTAAATTATCAGGAAAAGTTTATTTAAAAGTGAACTAATTCTTTAATGCCTTATTCTGCATGACCATATTCTACATCCCTTAAAGGATTAGTTCACTTTCAAATAAAATTTTCCTGATAATTTACTCACCCCCATGTTATCCAAGACATTCATATCTTTCTTTCTTCAGTCGAAAATAAATTAAGGTTTTTGATGAAAACATTCCAGGATTATTCTCCTTATAGTTAAAGTTTAAGCTGTATGTCCTACGCCTTCCTTATTCTACTTACAGAAAAAAATATAACTGGTGCTGTGTTTGTTACGTAAGTAGAATAGGAAAGGCGTAGGACATACAGCGTAAGCTTATGAAGAATACAGAAATGCGGTTTTGGCGGAAGCACTTGGAAGGCAATCATTTCTTTTCGACTGAAGAAAGAAAGATATGAACATCTTGGATGACATGAGGGTGAGTAAATTATCAGGAAAATTTTATTTGAAAGTGGACTAATCCTTTAATCCTACCCAATACCTAAACAACAACCTTACTAACTACAAATGAGTAGTAATTAAGAGTTTAATGAGGCAAAAGTCTTAGTTAATAGTTTTGGACCCTAAACTATAGAAAATATTATATAGATTATTTTCACATATGGAAATGGTTCTTTGTTTAGAATATCATAGTTCTGAATCATATTTTTATGAGAGATTTTCATAATATAAAATGAAAAGTCATGATCTGGGACAATGGTAAAAAAAAAAAAAGGCATTTGAAAGGCATAAAGGCATTTGAAAAGTAGTACAATTATGATGAAATGATGAAGACATGTTAAAATGGTTTAATGTGATATTCATATAACAATCAGAAGAGAATTGAAATCTATTTGTTTTAATAAACGTCATTAACCCATGGGACATAAAAGTATATACATTATACTAATCCTGTTAATTTATGTTCACTCTAGGCATAATAACTTCACAGCTTACCTTTAATACTTTCGATGTAGCCCCATGGGGTTTAAAATGACAGCCTATAAGAGAACCTCACAGTATTGTAATTGGTCAGGGGCCAGTGATGTTATTTAATGAAATGGATCGTCTGAACACAAGGAAGTCTTGCAAATTGCAGCGGCAAAGGTTGGAGTTTAACTGGATAAATGTCAGTGGAGTTATCAGCAACTACCCACTTTATTAATAAAACACAGCCAAAAAACAGCAGCCAATTATTCCTGTCTTTACAATGAAGCAGTGAAAAAAGAGTCTTTAGTAGCACCCACCCATATCGCTAAAATTATGTTAGGTCTATTTTAACATTAAGGTCGAACAAAAGCACCAGTGAAGAGTGGGTCTTGCTGAATGAGAGAGCCAGGCAGCCTTTTTTTGTGGAAATAATGGCATAAATGTAACAAGGCCACTGATACGCCATAATGTGATATGTTACTCTCAGCCTGAGCAACAGACCCACTGCACTCCATCCATCCTGAATGTTTATCTTTGGAAAAAGCATGTTAATCTGCTCTGTCAAAAATGATTCTGGGCTCAGCGGAGACTGAGAATCCCCATCGGAAATTGCCTCACCTTTAGGTAGAAATCAAGAAGACACATTCATCTTGTGCACAGAAACACACTGACTATATTGATCATGTGTTTTTGGTCAAACTCAGTTTCAGGAAGCACCACTCAGCTTTTGATGAACATTTCCTGTTCTTCTTTTATACATGACTAAAGAAGCCATTTTATGCATGACTGCATTGTAAAACTGTGACATTAAAAAGATACTGTGAATTGAATTAGTTAATTTATCTAAAATATAGTTCATTGCACTTAAAGGTGCCCTAGAATCAAAAATTGAATTTACCTTGGCACAGTTGAATAACAAGAATTCAGTACATGGAAATGACATACAGTGAGTCTCAAACAACATTGTTTCCTCCTTCTTATAAAAATCTCATTTGTTTAAAAGACCTCCGAAGAACAGGCGAATCTCAATATAACACTGACTGTTACGTAACAGTCGGGATCATTAATATGTACGCCCCCAATATTTGCATATGCCAGCCCATGTTCAAGGCATTAGACAAGGGCAGCCAGTATTAACGTCTGGATCTGTGCACAGCTGCAGATATTAATATTGAACCACTGTACTCACATGGACTGATTTAAATATGTTTTTAGTACCTTTATGGATGTTGAGAGAGG
Organism: Megalobrama amblycephala; assembly: GCF_018812025.1. Taxonomy (NCBI): domain Eukaryota; kingdom Metazoa; phylum Chordata; class Actinopteri; order Cypriniformes; family Xenocyprididae; genus Megalobrama; species Megalobrama amblycephala. Next base: position 41,037,995 of record NC_063044.1, read on the forward strand.
AAATGTCATTGCTCCATATGCAGGCCTCACTGAACCATCGGATTTCATCAAAAATATCTTAATTTGTGTTCTGAAGATTAATGAAGGTCTTACAGGTGTAGAACAGCATGAGAGTAATAAATGACAGAATTTTCATTTTTGGGTAAACTAACCCTTTAAGACTATGCTTCTTGTTGCTTAAAGGTGTAGTAAGCAATTTCTGAGAAACATTGCTGATATCTGAAATCAACCCAAACAAACATACTTCATTGGTCCCACCCCAACATGCACAAACATGCAATGCAAGAGTGGATGCATCTCATAGCTGAAGCAAAGGAAAATAATGCTTGGCTAAAAATAAAGTGAATATTAAGAAAGACAAGGAAGAACAAAAAATTAACTTACAGTACAAGCAAGAGTTAGTCGCCAGCAGCACACCAGCTCCAGAAAACTATAGCCGTGTTTCCACTGTCGGGCCAAAAACGAGCGTGTCACTTCCGGGGCTTGATCGGGCCGCATCGGGGTTTCCTCGGAGCCAACGGCCAAGGTTATTTGTCCCGCCGAATACCTTGGTCCAAAACTGGGGCTGGAGGAGTGGTCATGAACAAAGGCGAGGTTTATCTGAGTCAGGGGACGGTCAACACCGCTGCTCATTTCCTATGTTACCATATCAGGCTACCAGCTAACCTTAACTTTTAAGACAATTAAAACAATTTTAGCTCAATAATTCACTTTCAGACACCAGCAAGTGTTTGAAATAACTTCCTTGTGATCCGATGGGGATTCTGATCACCACATGAGGCAGAAATATATTTAAATGCGATGCTAAAGGCTACTTATGCTAACTAATTGGTGCATCCCAATTCACGTACTTATGCACTAATCTATGATGTTTTTAAGGACAAATAGTGCGACTAGTGTGTTCACACTGAAAATTCCAAAAAGAAAAAGTACACTTTAAATAACCGAATGATGCACTAAAATAACGGAAAAAACGAAGTGTGGAATGTTTGACACTTCATGCACTCAACTGTCGCAGCTTTAATTACATATTTGGAGGGGGAGAGGGTATCAGACTTCGTTGTTAAATGACAAAATAACCTTATACAATTCACACACTACATGGATGAGTACATAGTGCATAAGTACATAGTGGATAAGTGCATAGTGTATAGGGTATAGTGCATAGGGTATAGTGCGTCTTTTCCATATGTTTATGGAAAACACCAGAGACTGTTTGAAGAACGTAGACTAATCAGTTATGATTATAATTGTATATTTATTTAGTTTCAGGTTTTATTTGTCTCTTTCTTGTGTCTTTGTTGATACCGGACTAATGCGTCCTCTTATAAATTACATGCACTGCGATTAACTCGTATAACTCATAACTCTTGTTTTCTGTTCGTGCGCTCTCTCTGTTGCTCTGGCTGAATGGATAATAGTATATAGTGATATGGGAGAGACTCCTAAAACCTCCTCAGATCACATAATTTCATGGAAAATTAATAGAAATGCTCACTCTTTGTAAAGAAATGTGACGTAAACATAATATTTTATCAATATTTTTCTAAATGTGTAAGCCTTTGGACTTAAAAGCCTTAATGGAGTTGTTCTGTGCTTTCCTGTGATCACAAATAAATGGAAGCAGGTGCAACCAAATAGGTACATGTTCTCTTTTTATGTGAAATGGTAAATACCAGTTTTATTCAGCATGGTTGATGTGCACTCCTGACACAAATGAATAAATTACTGTCAGTATAAAATTTTTTATTGTAAAACATTGGTCAAATATCGATGTTGGAATCTGGTAGCCCTGGAAATCTTTAAGACAAAATCTTTGCTTCTGTCATTCTCATTTTGGAATCTAGCTAGTTTTCAGTGAGCTGGTGAAATGCTGAGGTTGTGTGACGTTGTTGTATTTAGGCGTGTTAAGGGCAGGTTTTATGGATACGCAACTTGATTTTGGCCTTTGTGATTGAGGTCCGAGGCTATTGGCCCCACATGGCTCGTTGTTAACCCTGCCTCGCACTGGCCCGACAGTGGAAAAGTGTCTAATGACACTCAAAGACAATTTTACTTACATAAGGAGTTGAAACACCGCAACCTCTGCTTCCATTTTCTAAAATTAACATGGTTCCTAAAGCATAACCCTTCTTTTTCCAGTGATATTCCACTGACCTTTCCTCTTTTGTAATGTCTCTCAGCCATCTCTCTTTCTACAGTCTTTCTTCAAATCTCCCTCTTGCTCACTTTCTCTCATTTCTTCTTTTGTAGGTATCTGGCCATTCGTTATCCCTTGCGCTCCAGAGAACTGAGAACGCCGTGCAATGCCGTAGTCGCAATGGTTGTCATCTGGGGCCTGTCGCTTGTGTTCGCCGGGCCTTATTTGAGTTACTACGATCTCATTGATTTCGAGAACAGCAATGTGTGCGTACCTGGGTGGGAGGAGCATAACCGTAAGGTTCTGGACACATGCACCTTCATTTTCGGCTATGTTATTCCTGTGCTCATCGTGAGCCTTTCCTACACACGCACCATCAAGTACCTCTGGACAGCGGTCGACCCCCTCGATGGGATGTCGGAGTCGAAAAGAGCCAAGCGCAAGGTCACCAAGATGATCATCATAGTCACAGTGCTCTTTTGCATCTGCTGGCTACCGTACCACGTGGTCATTTTGTGCTACCTCTATGGAGACTTTCCCTTCAATCAGACCACGTATGCCTTCAGACTGCTGTCCCACTGCATGGCCTACGCCAACTCCTGCCTCAACCCTATTGTTTACGCCCTGGTGTCCAAACACTTTCGCAAGGGCTTCAAGAAGGTTTTCAGCTGCATCCTCAGCAAAAAGGGACGAAATAAGGTGCATGTGGTCCATGTGGCCAACACTGTCCCTGGCTTCGAAGCGGGCTCCACTGAAGTGTCTCAAATGAACGAAGAGAACGCCAGACAGAATGAGAGCGAGATGGTAAACCGCCCACTCGCAGAGCCGCAGGACGCCACTATGACTATAACATTACCCTTCCAGAATCAGCCATGAAAATAAAGCACACGGCTAATGATGCCTTACAGAAGCCTTATTAAAAAACTCAAACAGAGCCGGAGGATTTCAGCAGCTTTGATCGACATCACAATGGTTTTGCATTGACTGAATGATCACAGTGGAGACCACAGTTATTTAAGATTCAAATAGCTGTGCAAATTGAAATCGTACATTCAGTTTGGTTCTCGTACAAATGCATCTTTGTGTTTTGCTTCGTTGTGTTGGTGCCAATGCTAAACAATGTCTTATTAACAACCTCCTCTATTTTTTAAGCAGCATCGTCTGTTTGTTTTCTATTGAAGTGTTACCCTCTGAGCATGTTTCAATTTAATGCTGTGATGACTATTCTCCTGTGAAAATTTGTTACAAATTATTGTGCGTAACACTTTAATATCTGAAGAGCCCAGTGTTTTTATGTGAGCAAAGCTGTGATTTCCTACTGTGCTTGAAGCTTTGAAGAGGACTCTTTGATTATGCTCCTCAGCTTTGCTTAACAAGCTCTTTAAAAAAAATATGCTTGCGTTAAGTACTGTATGTATTTGCTTTTACCTCTAATATTCTCTGCTCTTTTAGAAAGCCTGGAAATTGTTTGATTGTTGAGTTTTATATCAATAACTATATTACATATTATAATACAAAAGCCCTAAAAAACAGGGTTATAAAGAAAATCTCAGAATACAGGCAACAGTAAGATGTATGATTCTTGTGCTGCATTAAAGTAATATTCTGGATTCAGTAAAACAAGTTAAGCTCATCCGACAGCATTAATTGTATAATGTTGCTACAAAATTTAATTGTAAACGGTGCCTCCTTCTCTTTAAAAATGCTAATAATGGGGATATAAAATGTTAAAGGGGTCATGACATGGATTTCTTACATTTTTTTAATGTGTTCCTTGAGGTTCACTTATAATATTAAAAGTGATTCTTTTCAACCTTCATTTTGACCCTCTGTCTGAAATTATCTGTTTTTGAGGAGTGGCTCCTTTAAAACTTGTCAGTATATGGCCTCTGTTATGAATGGCTAACGTTGTAATTGCATAGGAAACAGTATCAACAGCCATCATCATTTACCTATAATTTGTGATGTAGCTGCTGTCAGATCCAATATAGCTGACTGCTTCATCTGTCAACAAGTTTCTTTGCGAACTCTCCATTAAACTGTGCCTCATTTACAAAACAAAATGCTCCGAACAAACATATAATGCTCTGTAGTGTCAGAAACTGATTGCGCATCTGTATACTGTATCCAGTGTAGACAGCTTCAGTCATTATAATCGGTATACTATTTGCTTTTGACACTGCATCCTGTGTAGGCAAATGTCAGCTGTTAAGTGACTGAATGCCAGTGGGTGGGGCCTCTGGTGAGATGATGTAAAACTATTCGTTAATTTCTTGCTCTGGAGGCGGTCATATGCAAATTCTTTGTCCGTGTGAAGTCACAGATCCCGCAATATCAAAACGAGCTGTTTTTGGAGCCTGAAACGAGGATGTTTTAAGCTATGAAACTTGAAGGATGTTTTAATGGTTCAAAGACCTCTTATATGTCAACATTTCATGACATGATCCCTTTAAAATAATCACTGATTCTGTGCAGACATTTATCCAATTTTACAACATTGTTGCCACGACCTTAAAAATTATGAAAACATCTTTACAACTTTAACACAAAAATGTTAATGGAATAAAGTTATAAACTATATTATTTTGTGGTAATCGACATTATGCCACAAATGTTGTCGACTGAGCTTAACTTGTACAGATCCTGAAATATTTCCTTATCTGTCTTCAGTTCATTAATTACGTATAATGTACTGTAGCTACATAACAAGTGTTATGTTGGAAGTTTTGAATTTGATGTTGACTGTGAATTTCAATAAAAAGTGCATTAGTATTCCTCTTGGGCCAGCATAATGTTTTAATATATGCAAATAAATCAGCAGATAAAATGACCCCAGTGCATTTAGCAGTAGGCTGAGCAACCTTGAACCAGCCTTTGGGAAATGTTTCGTACTAGATCAAACTGTATTTCCCCTGTAGGCTCAATAAGAGAGCAGCAGCATTAAGTGAAAATTAAAATTTAATGTCTTCCATTGAAAAACAACTTGAAGCCAAAGAAGTGAGGGAAGCGTTGATGCACGAACCATGAAAAAAACAGCTCAGATGCACTTCTGAAGTTATTACAATAACATGATGTAAACTAAGAAAAAGGTAAAAACAAATCATTTAAATTTTGTTTTAGCTCTCGGGGGTTTTATTTTAAAATGCCATCCATCTTATTCAAGGCAGACTTTCTAAACCTCATAAATTATAATGTTTCATCACTTGGAGAACGCTTTGGTAATCATTATAAATCAGCTAAGAAAGCCACATTTCTTCTACCAGATATACTGAGTTTATGTTTATTTATTATTGACCTGGGCTATTTATTCCACTCTGATTATTACACTCTTTGCTTTTTGAAAATATAACACCAGAACGTTGCTCATAAATATGGAACAAAACAGTCATGAAAATGTAAAAAGCTTCAGTTTTATAACAAGGAAAATAAAGCCTCAGTTGGCTTGTTCTGCACATTATTCGAAAGCTTCCAATTAAGCACCCGCTGCCATTTATACATAATTATAGCAGTTCATCCAAGGATATTTATTGAATCTCTCAGTGTCATTACAGTTCATTTAGCATATATGTCAAGCTGTAGAATTAAGGAGACATTTCCTAATGCTTGGAGTGATCTGACAATATGAACATCAGTGTCAAACACTGATCTCTCAGAAAATAAATAATTTAATATGTTAAGATCTCCATTTAAGGATGATATGAGGAGATCAACACAGCAATCTGTTGGCAACAGTATATTCCTCTTAGCGCTCCACTGTTTCCTGAGAAAACACCGTTCATTAACACTCATTGTGTTAATATACTTAATCTACTTAATGTTGTGACATGATTTGTGCAAAAAATATCCAAAAACTTCAGTGTTCCTCAATAGCTTTCATAACATCTGCTGTGAATTTCAGTTACATTTACTGCGGCTTACATAACATCGACGTCACAAAAAAACAGGGTGTACGCAAACACACAAACTACATAACACCGCTTACTTTGGTCTTTATTAAAATAAAATGAACAGGAAATTGCTGCAGGAAATTGAGGTGAGATTTGTATTATAAAGAGACAAGCTCATACAGTTGGTTTGTGTATTGTACTGTAGTGAATTATCCTGTAGACTTGAGAAGGATCATGTACCTAATTTTAGGCTCTGGGTATAGAAAGCTCAATTGATTGTACAGTGCTATCTTATTATATACAATTAGTTCTGATCTCGGAATTTGATTGGCTGAACAGCGTCAAGAGTGCACAGTCCAGTAGCACTAGGAATTTTCACTGTCAATCTGTGCATTAGTGGTGGGGATTTTTCAATGACTCTTTCTGCATGTTACATGGTTACTCCAGTTGATGGCAACAAGTAGCGAATCGTTGAAACATTCACTCAACCTATTTGTTCAAGCACACTGATTCCTTCAGGAACAAAATAAGTATGGGCCTCTACTAATACCCGCACTTGCGGTCTTAGATACTTTAGAGTGCATGAAGTATGTGCGCAAGACTGTCCCAGGTCACAAAAATGTCAAAGCTCAGTGCCCTTGGCCCACACAAAATCCACACTATCTCTAATAATACATCGGAGAGATATTTAAAGGGGGACATATTATGCCCTTTTTTACAAGATGTAAAATAAGTCTCTGATGTCCCCAGAGTGTGTATGTGCAACGCTATCTCACGACCAATTCGTACATATTTTACAAGGTGGCTAATTCGTATGAATTCGTACGACCTCACTCGTATGAATTTCTATGATTTGTCTAAACCCCAGTGACGGGTAGGGGCAGGGTTTGGGCTTGGTCATTCGTATTAATTCATATGAATTTGTCAACTTGTAAAATATATACGATTTACCAAAAAACATATGAATTAGCCACCTCGTAAAATATGTATGAATTGCTGTGAGATCAGGTTGGTATGTGAAGTTTTAGCTCAAAACACCATTTTTGTGTCCTTTTAAATGCAAATGAGCCGGCCCCCTTTCAAGAAGAGGGCAGGGCTTCAAAAGCTCATGCTCCGGCATACCGGCAACAACTTTCTTTGGGACATTTTCTTCGAAGATTAAATTTAACCATGATGTCCTCAGGGACTCAGATGTGTGTTGTTTGGAGACATGCAACAGCTTATTCCACTGTGACATCATTTGGAACTATTTTCAATGGAAGAGAAAATAATAGATTTCATTTATGTCAAAAAACATGCCGTCAAACCTCACTATGGTCCATTGGTCTCTACCATCCTCTGATCAAGAACACACTGAAGTTATTTATATATTTGACTCAAGAGGCACTTAGTTGAGATTCTTAATTAGACAGCCAAGCCTGAGATAGCTTCTTCAATCAAGTGTACTTTATTTGCTGAAGACATCTTAATGACAAGATTTCAGAGACATAAACAGCAACAGTTTATTCACAGCACAAGCAAGATTCAGTTAAGAATAACATATTTCCCCAGAAAGACGCATGTACACATGTGTTAATCCAAGAGAGTAAATTACCTTGTGCCGTTCCTGCCACTCTGAGATCAATAACAACAGCTCAGCCGAGTCTTTCTGGTGAAAATATAATCCATCACATAGCATGTGCAATAAATTCATTCACATGTTGCCAGGCACACCCAATAAAACATGCAATTTAGGGGACTGTTTTTATTAGGGCCACTTCTATGGATCTGATTACAATGGAAAGAAGTTGAATATCTGGCTCCTTTGCCCATCTTCAGGAGGATAATGACATTTCCTGAAATGGGTGGAAAATACCTACTCTGGAAGATTGCTATTTGTATCTGGGGACAGGGTGACACGAGCTAGGATCTCATTTAGAAAATTCTTAAATGAAAAAAATAAATCCTTAAAAGTTGTTAAGATTTTACATCCTCCGCCATACACATTCAACCCTACATAATGATGCCACTTTCAATATTTAATCATTTTAATATTGTTCCTCTAATTTGCACCTCTTGATACATGATTAAATAAAACCTGCTCTACGCTGCATCTGAAATCATCTCTTTTCTTTCATTCTGTGCATTAGCACAAAGAAAAGCTGGAGGATGGCTTAGGCGTGTGTTCAAAACAGGTCACAGGTTTTATCTACAGTGCTTCTATTCAAGAGTTTCAACATTTCTTTCTTTCATTTGGTCATTCAATGTGATGGACTATTTAACTGGCTAGCAATCATGTTAGAAGCCTCACATTCATCTATTTTTCTCATAGCTTTACACATGCCATATCTGCTCTCTAAATGGGAGTCACTTGCTAAATACATATTTTGTGCATCTATTTATATAGCCGTTTTTATATTTTTAGAGAATGAGGGAAGATTCCTGTGAAATCACCATTTATCAATGGCTTGATGTTAATAAACTTCAATCAAAGTCCTACAAGCTATTCACTGCCTCTGCATGTCATCAATTGAATGACTGTGTAAAATGTCAGACTCTTATCAAAAACGCCCCAAAATGCCACAACGGGTTCTTCTGATCCAGATCCAGACTAGAGACTGTTAAAGTGTGCCATGACAAAGTAGCGCAGCTTTTGGCATCATCTGTTGCTCTATCAGCGGCTGTCAGGCATGCCTATACTAACCCATTCCTACTCTCTTAATGAAGCATAACCCGTGGGAGCGTGGCAGGGCTTTTGTCACAGTTTCAAGGCAGCAGAATGTGCCTCAACAATCAGACAATCAATTCAATACGTGGGTGTGCATAAGTGATAAAGAGTCTATTGAAATGTAACCCACTTTAAGTAATGTCTTTTTTAGCTGTACAGAGGATGTGATTTTGTTGATGGAGAAGCATGCTGATTATTATTAGGGCTGAAAATCCAATCAATCACAATTAAATGACAGAGTCATTACTTGTAAGTTGTTACTGATTGTAATTACCTCAATATTTGCTAAAAAAAAAAAAAAAAAAAAAAAAACAACCCTACATCAAGATCATTCAAAGATACAAACATTATATTGTTTGTTGTGTTTTCATATATCACGAAACATAAGAATATCACTGGCCTACAGCTTACAACCAACATTAGTGATTATTTCCTTAACTTTCTGCTTTTGCCTTACTCTGATCGTGGTTTGTTGGAGAGGCTATGGATTTGTAACCTTTAGAAATGTGCTTCCTTTGTGAGACGGTGCTAAAATCTCAGTGCTATCAAGTTCACTCTGAAGGTGTGATGACACCTACAATTGCTATTGTTATGAGATTGTGACTTATAAAAAGTGTTCATGTCCTCAAAATTACAACTACAGGACATTTTCTGAGAGCTCTGACTTGTACAAGTCAAAATGGTAATGGCTTCAGCAGTAAAATGTCATTTTAATATTTCAGTTTAATGTCTGTTAAAGGGATAGTTCACCCAAAAATTTAAATTTTGTCATCATTTACTCACCCTCAAGTTTTACAATTAAAAGGATAGTGCACCTAAAGATGAAAAAAAAAAAAAAAAAAAAAAAAAATCATTTACTCAATGGGAACTGAAACATTTAAGTTACCAACATTCATCCAGATATCTCCCACTATGTTGCACAAAAGAAAGTCATACAGGTTTGGAATGTAATAATTTCATTTGCATAATGACTGATACTTGTTATATTGTGGTTTTGTCTACTGATTACTCAAATTTCAGATTCATTTTGGCATTAATCTGTTGCCATAGAAACATAATTCTGAATCCGAGGATGCATACAGTTCTAGAACATTCTAGGTTGTCATCTAGTAATTACAGTAATTACAACATTGGTTTAAATGCAGCATGAGTGTAAGGGCAAAAGTCTGATTTATACTGGGTAGAATTAGCCCAAAAAAGGGCTGCTTAACCAAAGCAATTTAAAAAACCATATCACCTATTAACTCTTATTCATGGGGTTGGGCGCACAAATGCTTTTTCATACCTGAAGACTGCATAATTGAAAGCTTGAAACCCCAATAAAATGTAACCACATACAAAGCTTGTTAACGTTAAGTGTGAAGAATAAAAATGAAAAAAGCTTTTAAATATCAGTCTGCATATTTGGGGGACATCAATTTTGCTCATCTTTGCTCACTCCTTTTAAGTTTTCTTTAATAAAACAGCTTTTTTTTTCATGAAGCACATACAAAAGACCTAAACCGGAAGCGATCTAATCTGTTTTACAGAATAAGGAAGTTACTGCGGTTACGCCCACTGAATGGCAGCATTGGTTTTCAGCGTGAATGCGTGAAAAACACACAAAATGCATCCAAAACAGGAAAGAGCTTTGCAAGTGACCGTACAAATAGATTTGACAAGAAATCAGAGGTAAAATTTTACAGACTGCCGAAAGCTACAGAAAAAAAGAAGCAAATGGATCACTCCAATTCACAGAAACAACTGGACTCCAGGCAAAGAAACATGGATTTGCAGTTATCATTTTGTGTCAAAATGTTGGATTTGGGGGTAAAATCATACTCTATATATTGTATTGTTATATACTGTGTTCACAACTCATCAATGAAATATTTACCATCTTAAATTCTGCATAATTGGGTGTTTTTAACCCCCTCAAGCCGGCGGTCGCGCCGGCGACACCACCGTGCTTTTTTCTTATCAGTATGAAAGAGACTCAAAATATGCTGCGCTCATGCCACCTAGTATTTACCGGAATCTTGAGATGACAACATGTGACGTTATATTTGGAGCTGTTCACGTCCTTGGACTGGTAATTATGCGTTTCCATGGGAACACTATCAACGCCTATTTATCTACAGCGGCCACGTGGGACATCTGGGAGCTTTCAGAAAACTCCCAGCTTACAAGCTGTAATTACGAGTTCTATGAGGACGTGAACTCTTTTTACAAGCTAGAATCTCGTAACTACAGGAATTTAAGAGGCCGCGTGAACACACCTATACTCTATTTTAATCTGTGGAATATCTTCTTTTATTTGTGTACACTCAGAGTAAAAACAAAGTGTTGTGCTTCTTGCAAAATAAAGAAAACTAACATGATGCGTGATCAGTCGTCTCCCTCTGAACGAAGTCCAATCTGATAGTTCTCAGAAAATGAACTGTAACTTAGAGAATTCCAATCACACAAAAAATGACACTGACAAGTTTTAGGGCTGGACGATATGACGATATAAATAACATTGATATAAGTGATTACTCGGATTTAGACCTACCTATATTGTATTTATATAAAGCATTCACAGGCAGATTTGCTTTATGCATTTCCCCGGTGTCGAAATCAGGCACATATAAATGTCAGGAAACACCATTCATGGCTGCATGTCAATATCCATGGATTAGGTTTCTTTGACATTTTGTAAGGAACAATTTCGTGCCCAACCATTAGTGTAACCGTTTGTTTTACTCGTGTTTTCGCATTTTCCACTATTAAATCCAATCATGCAGCAGGTTCTTATGCCACTCAGTCCAGCTGAGGGAGCGCGTTCTGGCGGGAAAGTGATGTCAATGCATACACTCTATTGACTTCAATTCAAACACATGCGAATGTTTCAGACCGGAAATGCAAGCTCGTGCAAAAAGTTTCACATTTCTAAAGTTCAAGTTTGTTGAACTCTGACCTGCGAATTCAGTAGAGGATTGATTCGTCAAGGCATGACCTCTTGGCTGAATTCAAAGAATTATATTTTTGCAGTTTTGAATGTGTTACTATGTTATATGTTGAATTCATGAGTTCATATAAAAAAAGACGCTGTAGACTGTGACGTCATATCATGATTGTTGCAGCAGCCGATGAAATTTCGCACGTTCATAGTCTAGTGTGACCGCGGGCGGTTTAATAGTTAAAAACAGATGAGGATTAAACTATCATAAAAAGAGATGATTCATTCTTTATGAATAACACTGCTAAGCTGAACATGGAAAACTGAGACATTTTCAAAAGCACTTAATTTCCGTGTGGACAGAAGGTAAAATCTCAGCATTAAAGACAGTCAAAGCATCTTGCATCTCATCAGCAGCAGTGCAACAACTTGTATGAGAAATGTAAAAATAGACATGCCATAATGATTTCACTCCCTCAGGTTTATTCCAGTACACTTAGAAAAAGGTTCAGTGGGGTTCAATATAGATCCCTAGGGTTCTTGGCTCAATTTTAAAGAACTCTTTATGCCAAAAAGGTTCTATTTAAAGAGAAATGTCTTAAACGATTGCATAAAACAGGTTATTTCCATACTGATACAGTTTTTACAAGCTGTTTAATTAAAAATTAATTAAAACAAAAATGACTGAAAACTTAATCCATACAATGATTTGTGGATGAAGTGCCTGAAAGAACCCTTAGGTTCTGTATAGAGTATTTTCTTCTAAAGGTGTGAATTTAATAAATCTTTTATGAAATGTGGCAACATACAGTATAGACACCATTTAAGACAGGCTTTCACGTCTAATTTTACAACAAAGGCTTTGCCTTAAAAAGCTGCATAACTGCCTTTTCTCCTCAAATCTTAAACACTAGGTTGTCTCTAATGTCGTTCACAGTAATGTTCACAATTTTGAGACAACTAAACATGATCAAAGCCACATTCTTGCATAAAAGCAATTAGCTAAATGCGGCTGAGATCAGTATTCTCAAAGGGCTGTGCTTCACAAGATGCTACTTTAAATTTGAAAGGCATTTATGCATCTTTTCCATTTCTTCATGCCTTATTCATCAAGAGTTTCAACATTAGGTAAAATCCTATCCATGCAAATCTATCAGAAGTTTTGACCACATAGACTCTATAAATTTCCTATTGCATATTCAATGCGGTGAAGAAAGAATTTTTCATGTCAATCTTTATTATTTATTTTAATAATTCAGGATGCGTCCAGTGCTTCAGCTTGATCATGTCCTGTACCACTTTCCACAGGCCTTTGAGAGCAATGTTCACAATTCTTTTCTGCCCGCTGATCTACCTCAGTTTGCATGGCTCAACTATATTCACAATCCTCCACCTCTTGAACGAAATTGTGCAGGTCTTGGGAGAGAGGAATACAGATGGTCAAAATCTCTTCAGTTGCTTGTATACCCATTTACCTGTGCTATTCCCATAATAGCATGTTCTGTGATGTAATGAAAATCCAGTTCTAAAGGGTTGATATTTTTGCATCACTTATGGGAAAGTGAGTAATTCAAAAACAAAAAGCTTATTTTCAGGTGAAGCGCGCACTTTCACCATCATTCCCACTTCCTATACTGGAGACTAGCAAACCAGTATCCCATGCTGATCCCAGAATGCAAAACATACACTGCCCGGACAAAAAAAAAAAAAAAGTCACTGTTTGGATTTGAATAGGCAAACACTTTAGAGTCTATGGATGGATCATTATTAAAGTGATTATTATGTTTCTAGCATGTTATATGTTTGGTAACGGTTCTATTAACCCTAAAAGATTGAGTGTGTAGCTTTTCATTTCTTAAACAACCATGTATTAAGATCTATCATGGCCATATTCCAGGATGGCAATGTCAAGATTGATCAGGCTCAAATTGTGAAAGAATTGTTGGGAGAGAACATGAAGAATCATTATCACACATGAATTGGCACTGACCTTAACCTCAGTGTGAGGTTTTGGGATGTGCTGGAGGAGACTTTACAGAGTGCTCACCTCTTGCATTGTCAATACAAGATCTTGACCAAAAAATGATGCAATAAATAAATGTTGTGATGTTATTTTCATCCATTTTTGGTCAATATCTTGAGATGAGCACTATGTAAAGTGTCCTCCAGCACATCCCAAAGACTTTCAAATAAATTAAGGTCTGGACTCAGATGTGCCAATTCATGTGTGAAATTGATTCTTCATGCTCTCTGAACCATTCTTTCACAGTTCTAACTCTGGTGAATCTTGACATTGTCATCCTGGAATGTTCCTAATCTTCCTACATGGTTGTTTAAGAAATGAAAAGCTACACACTCCATCTTTAAGGGTTAAAAGAACCGTTTCTAGAAACATAATAATCAATATAATAATGATCCATTCATTGATTCTTAAGTATTTGCCTATTAAAATCCAAACAGTGACTTTTTTTTTTTTTTTTGGCCAGGCAGTGTATCTTTATGCTGGTGATCAGCAATGCTGGATTTTTCAGCAAGGACTTCTTTTGTTGTTGCTGATCTTTCTTTCATATTTCGGCTTTTTTTTTTTTTTTTTTTTTTCAGAGAGTTAGAAAAGGCTTTGAGAGGAAAAATACTCAAAATATTCAAGACTTTTCTTTCTATCACAAATATTTTTTTTTCTTATACAACAAAAAAATTATAAAAAAAATATAAATATTCTCCTTTATTTTACCTTATGCAGCCATTTCAGATAGAACACAAGTTTACTACCAGCACCAATTAACATTCAATGTTATAAGCTCTATCAATGCTTTATCAACGGCATCTGTGATATGCTGTCAATTACCACAGAAAATAATTTGGTTTGAAATGTCTGTAAAAATAATGACTTTATTCAACAATACCTTCTCTTCCTTGTCATTCTCCTACGCTATTTATGTTCAGTGATTCCAGTTTCTACGTCAGAACGCCGACTCATTACTGGCTGACATTGTTGAGCAGCACGATGCATGTGTGTTAAATAAAGTTATTTTTTTGTTTTCACACACAAAAAATATTCTCGCCGCTTCATAACAAGGTTTGAACCACTGCAGTCACGTGGACTATTTTAATGATGTCTTTAGTACCTTTCTGGACCTTGAAAGTCAAAAAAATTTCAACAAAAATATCTTAATTTGTGTCCTGAAGATGAAAGAATGTCTTACAGGTGTGGAACAACATGAGGGCGAACTAACCCTTTAAGAAATTCTGACATATTCAATGTGGTTTTTATATTAGAGGATCCACCTCTCAGAAATCCAATTCACTGTATTCCCTCTTGATTTCAAACTGAACCTGTTCTTTCTATACCTTCAAAAATATGTATTCACCAAACTCTCAATCTGAGGTTTCTATAGTGGGAAGGCGCCCTTGGTATGTGGCTATAGTGTGAAATGGCTTAGCAACCTTGTGCAAAGCTATAACCAAACTCATGTCTAGACCAGAATAACATGTTAAACTCTCACAGAAAAGTGTCAGGAGGGGGCATAACTATTCATAAAGTATTATAGTTTACACCAAACAAACTCCACTCAAATGATGTTGGTATTGCATAACTAACCATTTACTCATTAGAAGTATTATAAGTATTTTCTTTTCTTTTTTTTTTCAAACATTGTAGATCACTTTAGGCAGTCATTGTAAGTAGCCCGCTCTAAATGCATTTTTTGTTTAATAAATCACCAGAGATACTGATATAGAGCTTAGATATTTTCCTTCAACAGTGAGGTTCTCATCAGTCTCATCAGTCTCGAATGTTTTTTGTCTGAATTCAAAGATGAACTCTTTCTTTTGAAGTTTGCTTGAACTCTATGTAACATACTGTCTGCCTGCAACATGTTTCAGTTAAAACATAATTTTCTGTATCTGTTTAACATGATATTGTTATGTTTGTAAGGTTTTAATTCTTACACAGGGTGTTTTGAACATATGAGGGAGCATTTAACAGACAACTTGTTACATTGTAACAGACAACATTTCCTCTTTATTGCTATACATATATGTATAGTTCCCTTTCAGTCGGTCACGTTCGACGTACGTCAGTAGTGACCGACGAATTGGGATATCGCTTAGAGAGCCCTATCAGCTTCGTGTGAACTAAAACAAGCCAATGGAATTGGCGTGCGATATTTGCATAATGCGCACCGCCTCCGACAGGTGTATATAAATAGGAAGCAGATGCAATCGCACTCTGCTTTTCGCTTCGGAGCCAAACACTGGTGTTCTGCTTCAAAGAAGACTTTCACTAAAGTGAAACTAAAACTGCCTCAGAAGAGGATCAACAGCGCTGTTTTGTGTTGGCAGTCAAGGCACTTCAGCGAGGTCGCGAGCTTCCGGGGAGCCTGAGCTTAAAGCTCTCAACTGCTGTTTTTACAGCAACCCTCAAATCCACCTAAAAGAATAGTGTGTGTTGCGATTTGGGCCGGTTTCCCCGGTGTGTCAGGGAGTGGTGTACCTGAACACATCGCGTCACTCCCTGTGTGCTTCAGCACGAGTGAGCTGACTGTTCCCCTTCTAAAAGAGCTTTACAGACGAACCCTGACAGTATGTCATTTCGTCTGTGCGTTACTGGGTGCGGTCGTTCCCTGGTCCCTGCTGATGGGCACAATCGCTGCATCTCGTGTTTGGGCGTTAAGCACGCTGAAGCAGCTTTTGTGGATGGTTCATGTTCCCATTGCGGGAATATGACTATCGCGGTGCTGAGGTCTAGACTCTCCTTCCTGAAGTCTCAGGAAGCGGGGGTCCCCTCCCCTATGCCCCGTTCGACCGTTTTTTCCGGCCCCGGTCGGAATGACGGTTCGGCGGCGTATAGGAAGGGTGACTTGAGGATCACGGTTAGGGCTTCCCCGCCGAGCGTCGCTCCGCGGGCCCCTGCCGCCTAATCAGCACCGCAACCCATCGTGCCGCCGTTGGTTTCCGCTGGGCCCTCTACGGACTGTCCAGCCGTTACCTTTGGTGCGCCTGCAGCGGAGCAGATGTCGATCTCTGCATCGGAAGGTGAGCCAGAGTCCTCGGGGGAGGAAGATCCGGCTGTGCTGCCGCCCTCCGGAACGGTAGCGTTGCCCGAGTCAGACCCCGAGTTGACGGCTGTGCTTTCCCGGGCCACCATGTGTGTCGGGCTCGAGTGGAATCCTCCACCCTGCCCCGGCCCATCTCGGTTGGATGATTGGTACTTGGGGGGGGGTCGCGCTGGTCAAACCCAGCGTCCCGCCCCAATGCCCTTCTTCCCGGAAGTGCACGATGAGGTGACCAGGTCTTGGCAAGCACCGTATAGTGTTCGTGCAAGGCCCGGTCCCTCGTCTGCCTTCACCTCCCTGGACAGCGGGGAAGCCAGGGGATACGCGAGGATCCCACCAGTCGAGCGGTCTGTTGCGATGCAGCTGTGTCCAACGGCCACCGGCTGGCGTGGTGAGCCGCGCCTCCCGTCCCGGGCCTGTAAGTTCTCAGCCGGTCTGACTGAGAAGGCTTACAGAGCCTGTGGGCAGGCTGCCTCCGCCCTGCATGCGATGGCCCTTTTGCAGGTTTACCAGCAAAGGCGCTATCGGAAATGCCCCAGGAAGGGCCTGACCAACAGTTGCTTGGGGAGCTGCGCGCTGCCACTGACCTTGCCCTCAGGGCAACGAAGGTGACAGCGCGCTCTGTTGGTCATGCGATGTCTACTCTGGTAGTCCAGCAGCGCCACCTCTGGCTGACCCTGGCAGACATGAGGGAAACCGACAAACATCGGTTCCTGGACTCCCCCGTGTCTCCGGTCGGCCTTTTCGGCGACGCAGTGGAGGGCTTTGCTAAGTCGGCGAAGCAGCAGCCTCCACCAGCCAAACAGCAGGGTGCCGGTCGCGAACGTGGTGACCAGCCAGTCTCTGCCAAACCAGGTGGCAAGCGGTCGAGGAAGTCACGGCCCTGAGACGGGCGACCTGGAGGGGAAGGTTCCTGCTCTTCGGGAGAGTATTCCATCATCTCTCCCACCCCCGGAGGAGGGCCGGGGGGAATTTGTGTTGTCTGTCCATCTACCGCCGCTGGCTCTCCGGAGTCCAGCGGTACCCACTTTATCACAAAGAGAGCAGTTTCCTCAAACTCCAGGTCACAAGAGGGCACGTCTGCCAGTGTGCAAGGCCCGCCTTGCCGCTCGCAGCCCCCTCTCACTTCGCCAGCAGGTGGCAGTGTGATGGTGCAGGCCGCGTCCCGTGCGCCATCTCCCATACGTACTGCTGCCTCGCAGAGTCTGACCACACTCCAGGCCGCTCCCATGCCGTCCGAGTCGGGTCCCCGTATTCTGCTTCGCTGCCCCACCCCCGGTGCGTCTGTGGTGCCTTTGGTCCCGCTGGTTCGGAGTCTGGAGGCGTGGATCGCGCTTCCCAGCCCGTCCCGCTGGCTCATTCGCACTATCAGACTCGGCTATGCGATTCAGTTCGCCCGGTGTCCCCCGGTTTTCAGGGGTGTCCACTTCACTCAGGTGTCGTTGGACAGTGCACCTGTTCTCCGGGCGGAGATTGCTGTCCTACTGGCGAAGGATGCAATCGAGCCGGTCCCTCCAGTCGATATGAAGTCGGATAAGTAGGGACTACTACGGATAAGTAGTCCCTACTTCAATATACTGAAGAAGGGCGGTGGGCTACGGCCAATCCTGGATCTGCGCGTTTTGAACCGGTATCTTCACAGGATGCCGTTCAAGATGCTCACGCAGAAGCGCATTTTCGAATGCGTCCGTCCCCAGGATTGGTTTGCAGCGATCGACCTGAAGGACGCGTACTTTCATGTCTCGATTCTGCCTTGACACAGACCCTTCCTGCGGTTTGCGTTCGAGGGTTGGGCATATCAGTACCCTTCGGGCTGGCCCTGTCACCCCGCGTCTTTACGAAGGTTGTGGAGGCGGCCATTGTTCCCCTCAAGGAACAAGGCGTTCGTATTCTCAACTATCTCGACGACTGGTTGATCCTGGCCAGCTCGCGAGAGCAGTTGTGCGAACACAGGGACATGGTTTTAGCTCACCTCAGCCGGTTGGGTCTTCGGGTCAACTGGGACAAGAGCAAACTCGCCCCCGGGCAGAGGATCTCTTATCTCGAGCTAGACTCGGTCGCACGGACTGCGCGTCTCACCGAGGCGCGCGTCCAGTCGGTGTTGAACTGCCTGAGCTCGCTCAAGCGCAGGACAGCGGCCCCACTGAAAGATTTTCAGAGGCTCCTGGGGCATATGGCATCTGCAGCCTCGGTAACGCCGCTCGGATTGCTCCATATGAGGCCGCTTCAACACTGGCTCCACGGCCGGGTCCCGAGATGGGCGTGGCAGCGCGGCACGCTCCGTGTCCCCGTGACACCGAGCTGCCGTCGCACCCTCATCCGGTGGTCGGATCCTTCGTTCCTGCGGGCCGGAGTACCCCTTGAACAAGTGTCCAGGCATGCTGTGGTCTCCACAGATGCCTCTGCCACGGGATGGGGGGCCACGTACAACGGGCATGCAGTATCGGGTCTTTGGACGGGGCCTCAGCTGCATTGGCATATCAATTGCCTGGAGTTGCTAGCAGTACGTCTTGCACTGGGCCGCTTCAAGGAGCTGCTGTCAGACAAGCACGTACTGGTCCGCTCGGACAGCACTGCGGCCGTTGCGTACATCAACCATCAAGGTGGTCTACGCTCCCGTCGCATGTCGCAACTCGCCCGCCATCTCTTGCTGTGGAGTCAGAAGCATCTGAGGTCCCTTCGGGCCACTCATGTCCCAGGTGTGCTCAACCGTGCAGCCGACGAGCTCTCACGGCAGCCTCCACTTGCGGGCGAGTGGCGGCTCCACCCCCAGGCGGTTCAGCTGATTTGGCAGCATTTCGGCGAGGCCCAGGTAGACCTATTTGCCTCCCCAGAAACTGCCCACTGCCAGTGGTTCTATTCCCTGACCGGCGGCACGCTCGGCATGGATGCCCTGGCACACAGCTGGCCCCAGGGTCTGCGCAAATATGCGTTTCCCCCAGTGAGCCTTCTCGCACAACTCCTGTGCAAGGTCAGGGAGGACGGGGAGCAGGTCTTGTTAGTGGCACCGTACTGGCCCACTCGGACCTGGTTCTCGGACCTCATGCTCCTCGCGACAGCCCCTCCCTGGCCGATTCCTCTGAGGAAGGACCTCCTGACTCAGAGACGGGGCACCCTATGGCACCCGCGTCCCGACCTGTGGAACCTCCACGTGTGGTCCCTGGACGGGATGCGGAGGTTCTGAGTGATCTCCCGCAAGCGGTCATAGACACCATCACTTCCGCTAGAGCTCCTTCCACTAGGAGCCTCTATGCGCTGAAGTGGAACCTGTTCGTTGAATGGTGCTCCTCTCGCGGAGAGGACCCCTGATCATGCTCGGTCAGATCTGTGCTTTCCTTCCTGCAAGAGGGCTTGGAGCGAAGGCTGTCTCCCTCCACCCTCAAGGTGTATGTCGCCGCTATCGCTGCACATCACCATGCAGTTGAGGGTAAGTCCCTGGGGAAACACGATCTGATCGTCAGGTTCCTGAGGGGGGCGAGGAGACTGAATCCTCCTCGCCCTTCCTCCGTACCCTCTTGGGATCTGACCCTGGTTCTCACAGCTCTCCGGGGTCATCCCTTTGAGCCTTTGCAATCAGTCGACCTGAAAGTAATGTCTCTCAAAACTGTCCTTCTGGTTGTATTGGCTTCTCTTAAGAGGGTAGGGGATCTGCATGCATTTTCGGTCAACGAATCGTGCCTAGAATTCGGGCCCGGTGATTCTCACGTCATCCTGAGACCCCGGCCTGGATATGTGCCCAAGGTTCCTACCACTCCCTTCAGAGATCAGGTAGTGAACCTGCAAGCGCTGCCTTCGGAGGAGGCAGACCCAGCCCTAGCTTTGCTCTGTCCCGTCCCCGCTCTGCGTGTGTACGTGGATAGAACGCGAAGCTTCAGGACCTCAGACCAGCTCTTTGTCTGTTACGGAGGCCAGCAGAAGGGAAAGGCTGTCTCCAAGCAGAGGATGGCCCACTGGATAGTGGATGCCATCGCCTTGGCGTACGATTCCCAGGGCGTGCCTTGCCGGCTCGGGTTGAGAGCCCACTCCACCAGAGGGGTGGCCTCTTCCTGGGCGCTGGCTCATGGCGCCTCGCTGACAGATATCTGTAGAGCTGCGGGCTGGGCGACACCTAACACGTTCGCTAGATTCTATAGCCTACGTGTAGAGCCGGTATCTTCCCGTGTACTCGCTTCCACTAGCCGGTAGACGCGTTGAACCCGCTCTAAGTGTCGGCTTGCAATGCCATTCCCGCCCCCTGGGTCGGATGCGTGCATATTTTGACTCCAGTCGCGTTCCCCGCTTGGCGAACCCTGTCGAGTTCCTCTGCCTCCCCCTTCGGCTTGGACATTGCAGAGTGTCTGATGCCAGGCCTACATCCGTCGCTGACGCTGTCTATTGGCTGGGGTCCATATGTCGTGACTCCTCTATGTGAGCGGTCCCATATGTGTAATTGTCCACAGTTTAAAACTCCCTACGGCGAGTCCGTGTCTTTCCCTTAGCAGAGCCAGCTCTGCTGTCACCTGTCAGATGAGTCTCCCCCTACCCAGGTGGAGCCATCCCAGGGACTCCATATGCGTACTGCCCCCCGGGCCAGTCCATATGTGTATTCTCCACATAAACTCCTCCCCCATTGGGTAGATAGTGGCCTCCGCAGCGTCCCCTACGGGTTCGCTTCCCCAGTGTAGTCTAGTTTACTTAGTGGGTATTAGGTAAAACAGCAGTAAACTCCTCGGCGTGAGCTCGCCCCCTTCTCCATTCCTCCGGTGCTATGGGCGGCCAGAGCTCGCATTGAGCACTGGAAGGGGTTTCGTAACTGTGGCGCTTTAGTTGGGATCCCAATTCGTCGGTCACTACTGACGTACGTCGAACGTGACCGACTGAAAGGGAACGTCTCGGTTACGTATGTAACCCTCGTTCCCTGAAGGAGGGAAAGGAGACGTACGTCCCGTCGCCACAGTTTCTGTACCCTCGCTGATGTGCGGACACCAGTTGTCTCCTCAGCGAAAAACAGAGTGCAATTGCATCTGCTTCCTATTTATATACACCTGTCGGAGGCGGTGCGCATTATGCAAATATCGCACGCCAATTCCATTGGCTTGTTTTAGTTCACACGAAGCTGATAGGGCTCTCTAAGCGATATCCCAATTCGTCAGTCACTACTGACGTACGTCTCCGTTCCCTCCTTCAGGGAACGACGGTTACATACGTAACCGAGACGATTTGCATTGCTAGGTGCACAATGCACATTAGATGAAGAACAAGTTTGGTGTGAATCGATCATTACATCCCCACATAAGCGCAAAGTTCTGATTTATTTCCAAGGACATCAAGCATTTACTCTTGGCTCTGTATTCAAAGAGAAAAGCATGTCTAAGCAAAGGTGCATTGCATACTCATTATGAAAAGCAATGAAATCTTTGCAGACTTTCTGTGTAGGTGTGAAAGAAACCCCCATTTCCCAGAGATGCTTTACTTTGAATAGATTAGATGATAAGTGGAAAGACTGTAGAGGAAATTCTCATGGGAAATATATTTCTCTAATTATTTGTGGAAAATTGGAGGCTGTATTTTGCTCATGTTTTGGACAGCTGTCACTTGACACATCTGTGCATTTTAAATAACAAACAACAATTAAATTGAATGAAGGCATACTGGGTTGTGGTGTATCTTAATTAAAAATTATATATATTATATAAATACATTTGTGCAAATAGACATTAAAAAAAAAGACTTGCATGCACAGATTCAGAAGCAGGGTATGAAGACATGCAGTATGTCTTTATCTCTCACTTGTTTTTTTATGTTATTATTTACATGTTTTCTTTGAATTTGCAAAGAAGTAAATTTTAATTCACTTGCGTTTAATTCACCATTCTTCCCACACTCTGTTTGTTCCTGTGTACCTAAGAACAGCAAGTATAAATAAATGGTGCACTCTAGTTTTGATGGTTTAATCACAGGGACACACAGGCCGACCCAGAAGCAGAATGAGGGCTCTAGATTGATTATCTCACCATACACAGCTGCTGAGAATATTGGAGACCTGCTAAATAAATAATCTACAGCAATAATGCAGCACCACCAATATACCATTCTTCTCCCTACCTGGTAATAAAAGCCAGGATAAGACTTTTGCCGTTTGATTTTATAATATAGTCTCATTTGTTGAGGGATAGAATGTGTCTGCTTTTTAATGTAGTATTTTCTTTAATCCATTAACTCCAGATTATTGACTAAATTCTTCACTTTGACACAGAAGTATGATGTATTTAACAGTGAATACTTGTTTGTGAACAAAAATGCAAATAATTCTAGAAAATAATTGCAAATCATTTTTATGATAGGGTTAATGTTTTGCATTGCTTTAAATTCTATAATTCCATGCATAATTATACTGTCCTATAGCAAATGTATTAAAGGGATAGTTCACCCAAAAATGAAAATTGTTGATTTACTTACCCTCTAACCATCCTTGTATATAGCCTTGTTTCCACTCAAATTACCCGGAACAATTTGTCCCAGGACATTTTTTCCCCCCCCAGACCTGTTTGCTGTCTGCGTTTCAATCGTGGTCTAAAGTACCGTGAAAATTAGTCCAGTGACGTACACCATAAAAACAAATTTGTTCAGTTTACTTAATTTAATTGTGCAAATCGTAGACTTAATTCAATTAAATAAGCTTTACTTAATTGTATTAAGTTAATCGTACTTAAACCATTTAAGTTTAACTCTATCTGTGATCTGAGGAAGTGTACTCCGAGGGCATTGCGGCACAAATAAATTAATTGCTTTGTTTTACTGTTTGTGGTTTTATTTTACAATCTGATTTGCTGTCTTGTGTCAGTATTACCCCAACAATGACAGCAAATAAAATTGTAATGGTCTTATTCATTTAAAAAAAACGTAACTGTTACCATTGTTGTGTTTTGCATGAATATTGATGTCTGTGTATGACTAGTGCAAGGTTGATTGCAAGGCACTGGCTCAACTAGAGAGGAATCAACCACCTTAAAAGTTTGATGTTTCACAATAGTATGGTGTTTATGATATGTTAGTGATATGATCTAAACCAAAATTCTACACAACGTCTAAATTAGTTATTGGTTTAATGACAAATTATGTCACTAAACCAATTTAATATATATATTTTTTAATCTATTTAATATGTCTCTTTCTTTGAAACCACAAATAACTGTAATTTGCCATTTGGAAATCAATTGGAATTAACTGGAAGAGAGTTATAATAATATAAGTGAAGTTTCAAGTGCACAACCAAAATAAATGCTAATCACTAAAATGGTGAGAAGAAATTTTAGGAAATCAACTTGAATTTATGGTCAATTTACGTGACGTTCTCCCAAAAGTTTTAGTTGTATTGATAATTTAACAT
The DNA here is from genome assembly GCF_018812025.1 of Megalobrama amblycephala. Lineage (NCBI taxonomy): Eukaryota > Metazoa > Chordata > Actinopteri > Cypriniformes > Xenocyprididae > Megalobrama > Megalobrama amblycephala. The sequence continues at coordinate 41,062,072 of NC_063044.1, forward strand.
TCAAGATCAATTTAAGAAAATGAGTGAATGCAACTAAAGAAAGATAACTGCAGAAGTAGAAAAAATTAGGGAAAAGTCTATTAAGAATTGCCCCGCCTTAAAAACTTTTTTTTTCTTTTTTTTTTTCTTTTTTTTGCTTGACAAAATAGTACTCAAACCAGTAAAGTACTTTTAACTTGTTTTTTCTGAGTAACAAAGCATAGCATGCAAACAGTAAAGATTACTAAATTGTTTCAGAATCAGAATGAGCTTTATTGCCAGGTATGTTTTCACATACTAGGCATTTATTGTAGTAACAGAAGCTCCACAGTGCAACAGAGTGACAATGACAAGACACAGATAATAATTAAATATAATTAAATTTAATTAAAATAAATTAAAATAAGCAATTTGTATATGTTAGGTGTAAATTACAATTGTAGATAAAAATGTGTGTTAAATAAATAAATGAATGTATAATAGTGTATATGTGTGTATGAGTTGTGTGTTCCTCATTTATTGTCAAGTGTTCGTGAGATGGATTGCCTGAGGGAAGAAACTGTTCCTGTGTCTGGTCGTTCTGGTTCTTAAGGCTCTGTAGCGTCAATCAGACGGCAACAGCTCAAAGAGCGAGTGTGCTGGATGGGAGGGGTCCAGAGTGATTTTCTTTGCCCTTTTGCACACTCTGGATAAGTACAGATCTTGGAGAGTGGGAAGGGTTGTACCAATGATTCGCTCAGCAGTCCGGACTATCCGACATTGACACTGAGGTCAGAATTGGTAGCTGAGCTGAACCAGATGGTAATTTTAGTGCATAGGACGAATTCAGTGATGGCAGAGTAGAACTGTTTCAGCAGTTCCTGTGGCAGGTTGAACTTCCTCAGTTGGCGGAGGAAGAACAGCCTCTGTTGAGCCTTGAACGGAGTCAATGTGAATGTCCCAGTTCAGGACCTGAGATATGGTGTTGCCGAGGAACCTGAATGACTCCACTGTTTTTACAGTGCTGTTCATGATGGTGAGTGGGGGAAGAGCAGGGGGGTTTCTCCTGAAGTCCACGGTCATCTCCACTGTCTTGAGCGTGTTGAGCTCCAGGTTGTTAAGACTGCACCAGACAGCCAGCTGTTCAACCTCCAGTCTGTAAGCAGACTCGTCACCGTCCTGGATGAGGTCGATCAGTGTGGTGTCATCCGCAAACTTCAGGAGCTTGACAGAGGGGTCTTCAGAGGTGCAGTTGTTGGTGTACAGGGAGAAGAGCAGTGGGGAGAGGACACAGCCCTGAGGAGCTCCAGTGCTGATGGTGAAGGTGCTGGATGAGAATTTTCCCAGCCTCACTAGCTGCTGCCTGTCTGTCAGGAAGCTGGTGATCCACTGACAGACAGAGGTTGGCACTGAGAGCTGAGTTAGTTTGGGCTGGAGGAGTGATGGGATGATGGTGTTAAAAGCTGAGCTAAAGTCCACAAACAGGATCCTTACATAAGTCCCTGGTTTATCCAGATGCTGTAGGATGAAGTGCAGATCCATGTTTACTGCATCATCCACAGACCTGTTTGCTAGGTAAGCAAACTGCAGGGGGTCCAGTAAGGGTCCAGTGATGTCCTTTAGATAAGCCATAACCAGTTTTTCAAACGATTTCATGACGACAGATGTTAGCGCCACAGGTCTAGTCGTTAAGTCCTGTTATCTTGGGTTTCTTTGGAACAGGAATGATGGTGGAGCGTTTGAAGCAGGAGGGGACCTCACACAACTCCAGTGATCTGTTGAAGATCTATGAAAAGACGGGGGCCAGCTGATCAGCACAGGGTTTCAGACAGGCTGGTGTCACACCGTCTGGGCCTGGTGCTTTTTTTCTTTCTGAAGACCTGGCGCTCCTCATCTTCGTTGATCTGAAGTGGAGGAGTGGGGGAGAGAGGGGTTGTTGGAGGTGTTAATGGTGTTTTTTCAATCCTGCAATAGAACTCATTCAGTTCATCTGCCAGTTGTTGATTCACCACAGTGCTGGGGGATGGTGTCTTGTAGTTGGTGATGACTTTCAGACCTTTCCACACTGATAAAGATTCACTGGTTTCCGTGAAACACAGAGCAGCAGAGTTTGAAAAATCCTTATTTGTCCTGGAGAGCAGAAGACATTTGTCCATTTTGTTGGGAAGAGAGCAGAGGATCGCCAGATGTATAGGCATCGCAGTCCGAAATCCACGCTGTCGAAGCTTCACAAGTGCGCCGGCTCGCTTTCCCCATCTGCGCATACTGTTTGAACAGCGCACCAGCTACAAAGTTCAGCAAAATGTCCAACGTGATCTCATGAGAATACGTGTGTGTTTACGTTAAGTGTGGTTCTACCACACGTACATTTACTTACGTTTTCATACACACAAAAATGTACAACATTGACGTATTTATAGCACTCAAACGTACGTATTAACAGCAAAAAAAAAAAAAAAAAAACGTACATCATCTTACGTAAAGTGTGAATGTATATGCATTCCCATGTATTAATATTAAAATCGTGGCTTTAAGGATTTAAATCTGTTGTATTCAATTGTCGTATCAATATATGTTTTTAGTTACATTTATTGAAAGCAGTTTAATCATCTACTTAATAGGAAATAACATTTCTGTTCGAGTTGCAAACTCGTTTCGGGGGATTACATAATGTTAAACGAGACTTTGAAACCGTAAAATGAATAAAATTTCTGTAATTGTTTAACCATTTTGTAATATTTAGTTTGTTTGCTGTGCGATTTTCTCCTATGCAGTGACTGACAATACAACCATAAGATACACCAAAAGCACAACATTAATTCACAAATCACATCCATTTTATTTGTTTGCTGTACTCCATATCTTTGGAATCCATATGTTTGCAAGGAAAAGATCCAAATTCAGCCCTTTATCCATCAATCTTCATCTTCATTCTCAGCAGCGAACGTCACAGTCAAAGCCCGCTCTAGTTATGATTCAAATTTGAAAGTAGCGAACTTGCGCTTTCGAGAACCTTTCCGACGTGTGCTGCGTTCCAGTTCGTTTTTAAAAGCCCTTCCCTCGCTAACTTACGTTGCATGAGTGCCCACTACTGGCGGAACCTATGCAATGGGCTGAACTGGAACGTCCTAAGCTCTTGATCACTTGGAATCCACAATGGAGCTGATTTATTATTTATTTTTTCCCCTTACAAAATTGTTTAATACAGCATTCTATATGTATATATGTCTGTTTTAAAAAATATAATAAATTTTTAATAAATCATAGAGTTGTTTGTGGTGGGGTAAATTAAACGTGATATGCGGTGATGTCATAATCGTGTTGCATTGTGGGTTATGGAGCTGCCTGAAATGTAGGCTACATGTGAAGTAGACTTGCTCCCATCGAGGGAGTGAGGGTCTGTCCATATAAACTTCCCTCGTCCACTTCACAAAGTGGAACGCACTTCAAAATGGCGGCAGGGATTCTTCCAAGGGGAAGTGCTTAGGGAAGTTCGTGAGTGTGTGTCTAAAACTGGAACGCAGCACGGTTTACAGCACTGATATCGAACCCTCATTGGTTCTCACCTGCCACGTCACAGATGACATAACGTGTTTCAGTGGACTGACATTTGAAATGACTCTGAGTGCGTGCCTTCACAAAGAGAAGACAGATTCATAATTTCATGGATCAATAAATTAAATTCTGCTCTGTACCCTATAAAAACTATTATCGTCAGAGAGGACTGCGACTGGAAATCATCATCATTTGAACTACTTTTGGTACCACTTTTGACATTTTCGCAAAAAATAAATGATTGTGATTATGCTTGTTTGTCTGTTATTTATTTATTTATAACAGTATGTAGTTTTAAGAAATGGTTATTGGTAGGTTTAGGGGTGGTGTAGGATTAATGGATCAAAATATCGTTTTAAAGGTGCTATAGAGAATGTTTTCGACGACTGAGAAACCAAAGACTGTTACTGAGTTTTTTAAAATGAGCGCATGCGTAAGAACAACCCCCCTCTTTCACAGCTCATTTCAAGGGAACGCCTCCCAAAACTCGTGCACGAGTATTGGAACACGAGTGTTTGTTTACCACCGGCATTCGCTGTATCGTGTTAGTGGATTCATTATGTCGGACTCACCGCAGGTAACTCATAATCTGCAGTTGTTACTCCTGACAAAAACATTGCATGCGGCACCTGTGGAGTGTGGAAAATTACTGGAGCGCGCACGTCTCTCACAAGGAACGTAATGCCAGTGATTGACAAGCCAGAGGGCCAATCGTTTACGCGATGATCACACAAACGATTGTCTGATGTTTTTAAGGCCCTACCTCGTGCACAGATGATATATATTAATATTATTACTTTCAGTGCACCTAATAAATAGTCTTTTATCAGTTAGTAAAGACAGTTTCAAGTAATATTGCAAAAATGTATAAAACAAAACATCCTCTATAGCACCTTTAATGTTATATTTTTACTAAAATTGTCATTTTCCTACACAGTTCTGTCCATTATGTTTTATTCTTTTAACATTTTGTATAAAATGGGTAGGTTTAGATTAGGGGTGGGGTTTAGGGGTCTTACATTCATCTAAAAAATTATAAAAAGGGAAAATATACATATATTTTATGACATGAAAGATTCAAAAATATTTTAAGTTTTTTTGCTGTAAAAACGTAAGTATTTTTACATTTTGGTGCCATAATTACTTCAGTATTGACGTTTTAGCACCTTTCAAAATGTACAAAAGTCTTTTAAAGTTACATATTAATAACTACGTATTAACAATGAGACCAGGCTGAAATGTCAGAATAATTGAAAAAATAATTAAGGTGCGCTCTGCCGAATGTTCAGCAGTTCATCCCTGGTAAAACTGATTGTGTTTCCGAAACAAAAAACAGGAAAAACTAACAAAAACACTAAAACAACCGAGGAGCTCAGCACAGTGGCTGCCATCCGAGGCGCCATCTTGATCTTGAAGAACTTACTTAATAGTTTTAAGTAAGTTCAACAAATTCTTGTACATTAAGCAAAGTTTACTAAAAAGGGTTAGTTAGAACAACTGTTTGTTAGGTTTTACAGTGTAGGACACCGCACAACTTTCCAGTTCCCTCCGCATATAAGCTTGATAAAGCCTGAACCTCGTCGTAGGTCCATTGGTCATATTTTTAAACTTTAATGTTGATTCGAATAGCAAACAACTCTGCACAACAGACTTTTAAAAATGGTGGTTGAAATAAAATGCGGCATGGAATCAACCAATCAAAATGCTGTGTGAACTCAACCAATCAGCATGTTCAGCATCCAACTCCCACCCTCGAAAGATCCTGAACTTTGAAAAAGTACTACCTCGTGAACAGGGACTTTTTGAAGGGGGAATTTTTACCCGGAACTCTGTTAGATTATAGATATTTTGTAATTACAGATATTTTTATTACAAAAACACATCGCTTTGCTTCAGAAGGTCTTTATTAACCCCCTTGAGCCATATGGTTTTACTTTTATGATGGATGGATGGATGCGCTTTTTTGGATTAAAAAAAAATGGTACCAGTCACTCCCATTTTAAAGCTCAAAAGAGCCAGGATATTTTTTTACTATAACTCTGATTGTGTTTGGCGAAAGAAGATGGTCATATACACCTAGGATGGCTTGAGGGTGAGTAAATCATGGGATAATTTTCATTTTTGGGTAAACTATCCCTTTAAAACTGCCCATCCAATAAACTACAGAACAGTTGCTCAGCGTCCATAATCCCCTATGTTTCTAAACAGCAAATAGACCTATTTCAACAAAACTATTCTTGCATATAAGCCTTTCATACAACATATGCACCAACAAATTTATTCTAACCCAAAACTCTCAAAAACAAACCAAAACAAAGCAATGAATTCCGATAGCTATAATAAAACCATTTAATGCATCTTGAACTTGTTGTCACAGTTGTTATGAATGCAAATCATGTTCCTGTAAATTCTGGGTGACTGCCAGGGGTGCTCTAAACATAAACATTTCTTTGCACGTTTCATGCAACTCTGGCGGTAAATTTTCACAAAACTATGGTCACATAAACAGTTTCCTGTTTCAATCCTAAATTGCCCTCCAGAAAGTGTTTTAAACCGTAGTTAATGTTCAACATTGACTATTGAATTCACAAACACTGGAACTCAACAGAGTAATTCTGCGGGTAAAAGGGAATGGGGTACATGGGAGTCCACTGCCATCACTGAATGTCATAGGAATGTCCAATAATAATCAAAAACTACTGTAACATCTTTAGATTAGAATTGATTTTGTGAATTTTTAAAATGACTTCAGAAATGCCAAGCTAGATGCTGCATTTACTAAGCTATATAAACTTTTTTTTTTTTCAATTAGAAAACTGAGGAACTGTATATTATATAGCAACCTATTCTACAAAGATTAATTTAGATTTTCTTTTTCTGTTGTTATTGTGCTGTTAGTCATCTTTGTCTCAACACAAGGATCTTCTGTTACTACTGTATTTGACACATACATTTGACATCAGCTAGACTGCCTTCTGACTTTCCTGTTATTCACACACTGCAGACCTTGTCTTAACACCTTAGAACCCATCAAAAGTATGCTGATTATTTATTTATTATTTATTGTTCTTGCACCTCTTCAACTCAGTCATTTCTTACTCCATAATTTTGTTTTTTCCATTTACCTCCCACCAGGTAAATGGAAGTAATTCTGAGGGCTTCTAGACAGTTGTTGCAGATGAAGATACAACATGTTCTTTTGATTTCAACCCATTTATCTCACACCCCTTTCATTTTCAAATTGCCTTACGTTACACCCACAATCTTTTTAAATATTAAATTATTAAGTCATAATTAACTATTTATTACCTTCACACTATATAGCTGCTAACCTAAGCTGGTCCCAACACTGTTTGTATATACAGAGAATAATTTTCCTTGATATTTTGAAATATAGGAGTTCAATGTATGAAAAATAATGTTAGATCTTCCCCTCCCTAAAAAAGACCTTTTATTAAGACCTATTTATTAAGCTTGACTCGTTCTGAAATTCAGAAAGTACAGTACTTGCAGTTCTTCTGAAAGATCCCAACATCCAAAGATGAAGCTTACTTTTAACAACTATCCCGGAGGGACGAGGGAGCCTCGTGGATCCTCAAGGATGAAGGTCCCAGGTGGAGAGTAGGGGGTGAGAAGCCAAGGAATAGCCGACTGGTTGACAGAAAAGGAGCTGAGGAATTAAAGGGAGCCAGCAGAAGTGGGGCCAATGAACTAGCTGTATTAGGTGGAGGATGCGGGAGAGGGAGTGGGACCATACAAGATGAAGGAGATTTAGCAGTGGGGAATAACCTCTTATTCGCACGGACATTGTTGTTGGTCAAACGTACTATTGGGCTCTGGCTTTTTGGGTTTCTCCTTGACTGCGTCGGGCTGAGGCATGAAGTCTGTGATGGCCGTTGTTGGGGGCTAGATGTGTTCGGGGTCCGGAGTGAGGCTGGTGACGTCTTCTTCTGCAGCACAGACAGTGAATGAAGATCCACAACTCACTGGCTCCCACTCCTCAAAGGCAGTGAAATTCCCCTGGGGACAGTCCACGGGCAGACGTTCCTTGGACCGCACTTTGAGGCTTGTTTGAAAAAATACACAGAGTGGTCTGCATAGTGAGTGAAGCATAAATCTAGAAAGTCCCTTGTGTGGTCCTCAAGAGAGCAAACTCCCTGCTCCAACCAGAGGAGAAGTACATAATTGTTAATTTATTTCGCCATATCAATCTTATCTAATCTATGTCTAGTGTTCTATCAGGGTTGGCTGTAGTAAATCCACAGAAATGAGGCGTGAAGCAAACTAACAATATCTTTGTTACAGTTTTTTACAATAAATAGGATGCATTTCTCAATACTTAGGTCACTTTTTCAAAACTCTTCACACAGCTCTCCTAACCAACTTTCATCTTGGTACTGCAGTTAATTTCACATTCAAAATGCACTAAATCTACCAAAAGACTTAATTCATGTCTCAAATCAATTCATTTTTCCAGAACTCTAGCAAAGTTTTTCACCCATCAAACACACTTTGGCAGTCATAAAACACAGACCTAAAAACAATATCATCGGGTAGCATTATACAATAATGCTACTTTTCTTTTGTAAAATTTCTTAACAAAACAAGAATAACACTCTCTGTTTATAATTCACTGCAGTTTATGTTACATGAACCATGTTTACATAACAAAATTATTCTGAAGTTTTCCCCTTTGAATGAATTATAATGAAATCAAAAGACTAATGCTTGTGTACGTGTTCAGTTTCAACTAATTGCTTTGATAGTATTTGATTTTTTTGATTCAGAATATGATTCATTACAATATTACTATAGAAATGTAACATACAGTGGGTACGGAAAGTATTCAGACCCCCTTAAATTTTTCACTCTATGTTATATTGCAGCCATTTGCTAAAATCATTTAAGTTAATTTTTTTTCCTCATTAATGTACACACAGCACCCCATATTGACAGAAAAACACAGAATTGTTGACATTTTTGCAGATTTATTAAAAAAGAAAAACTGAAGTATCACATGGTCCTAAGTATTCAGACCTTTTGCTCAGTATTTAGTAGAAGCACCCTTTTGATCTAATACAGCCATGAGTCTTTTTGGGAAAGATGCAACAAGTTTTTCACACCTGGATTTGGGGATCCTCTGCCATTCCTCCTTGCAGATCCTCTCCAGTTCTGTCAGGTTGGATGGTAAACGTTGGTGGACAGCCATTTTTAGGTCTCTCCAGAGATGCTCAATTGGGTTTAAGTCAGGGCTCTGGCTGGGCCATTCAACAGTCACGGAGTTGTTGTAAAGCCACTCCTTCGTTATTTTAGCTGTGTGCTTAGGGTCATTGTCTTGTTGGAAGGTAAACCTTCGGCCCAGTCTGAGGTCCTGAGCACTCTGGAGAAGGTTTTCATCCAGGATATCCCTGTACTTGGCCGCATTCATCTTTCCCTCGATTGCAACCAGTCGTCCTGTCCCTGCAGCTGAAAAACACCCCCACAGCATGATGCTGCCACCACCATGCTTCACTGTTGGGACTGTATTGGACAGGTGATGAGCAGTGCCTGGTTTTCTCCACACATACCGCTTAGAATTAGGCCAAAAAGTTCTATCTTGGTCTCATCAGACCAGAGAATCTTATTTCTCACCATCTCGGCAAACTCCATGCGGGCTTTCATGTGTCTTGCACTGAAGAGAGGCTTCCGTCGGGCCACTCTGCCATAAAGCCCCGACTGGTGGAGGGCTGCAGTGATGGTTGACTTTCCACAACTTTCTCCCATCTTCCAACTGCATCTCTGGAGCTCAGCCACAGTGATCTTTGGGTTCTTCTTTACCTCTCTCACCAAGGCTCTTCTCCCCCGATAGCTCAGTTTGGCCGGACGGCCGGCTCTAGGAAGGGTTCTGGTCGTCCTAAACATCTTCCATTTAAGGATTATGGAGGCCACTGTGCTCTTAGGAACCTTAAGTGCAGCAGAAATTTTTTTGTAACCTTGGCCAGATCTGTGCCTTGCCACAATTCTGTCTCTGAGCTCTTCAGGCAGTTCCTTTGACCTCATGATTCTCATTTGCTCTGACATGCACTGTGAGCTGTAAGGTCTTATATAGACAGGTGTGTGGCTTTCCTAATCAAGTCCAATCAGTATAATCAAACACAGCTGAACTCAAATGAAGGTGTAGAAACATCTCAAGGATGATCAGAAGAAATGGACAGCACCTGAGTTAAATATATGAGTGTCACAGCAAAGGGTCTGAATACTTAGGACCATGTGATATTTCAGTTTTTCTTTTTTAATAAATCTGCAAAAATGTCAACAATTCTGTGTTTTTCTGTCAACATGGGGTGCTGTGTGTACATTAATGAGGAAAAAAAATTAACTTAAATGATTTTAGCAAATAGCTGCAATTTAATAAAGAGTGAAAAATTTAAGGGGGTCTGAATACTTTCCGTACCCACTGTATTTCTGTCTTATTCAGTTTTGTATTGTTATTGTTTTGAACATACAGTTTTTTGTTCTTACTGCTTACACACAAAATCCTTACTTGTGACACAATTTCTGAAACCTGACACTCAAACAGCAGAACCACACACCAAATCTACAAAACCATACACTAATTCTCGGCCTTTGACTTGGTTTTCAATTTAATGAAACACTTTTTGCAAAACACAACACACAATTCTCATGTAACACACAAACATTAAATATCTTGATTTCTTTTTTCAAACACAACCATTGTTTCTGTCCTACTTCACATGCATAGTTGATGTCTTTCTTTTCTTTCGTACTGTGTAGTACTGTATTGACAACCACAAATGCATACAGTAAAAACAATAAATAGTTTGGTTTCAATCTTGTTTTTGTGTTTACTGTGAATTTTTCAACATCTCTCTGCCAATTACTTTCAATCTTGAACAGAAATGTACATAGGAACTCATGAAAGAAGAGCTTTAGGTTTTGAATAACTGTGTGTATATGATATATCAAAAAAAAAAAAAAATAGAATATTATGGCAAAGGTGTTTGCAACGTAAGACAAATGTTTGCTTTTGAGATGTGTTTGTGATATTTTGAATGCAGTGCTTCATTTTGCAAGAGATGTGAGGCATTTTAAATTTTGTGTGTGCAATTCTTGGATTTGTGTGTTTCAGTCTGACTGCTCTGATCAAATTTTGCATGGTTTATGTAACTCTCATGGCACGTAAAATGTAAACATCAGACATTGCTATATAGGAAACATGCTGAAAATTGCTGAAGAGACATGGGCTCGCAGAATGACAATATAACAGAGACATGATTTGAAACCTGCAGAGATGACAGTGTGGAATATGTCGCTCAGACCAGCCAGAGTTGGTGTATGCCTACCAACTCAACGTCTTTGCCAATGCAGATATTCCAGAAAATGAAAGAGTGGCATGGACACACAAATCGTATCTGAACAGTTGCGATACACAATGTGGACATAAATAATTTTAGGTAAGATTCAAATTGGATACAAAACAAAACCAGATTCGGAATGACAATGTGAATATAGTCTAAGGAAAACTCAGGGCTTAAATACACAAGGGAAGATAATCAAAAGAAGAAGAAAACCATGGAAACAAACAAGAAACTAGAACTCAGGCAAACAGGAACAGGCAAAACCAAACTAAAACACAATGAAACCAAACATAACATTTACACTGTGGCATATATCGAGTTTATACAGTGATGTGTTGTAGACAGATTTGTCTCTTTAGTTCTAGCGATCAAAGAGAGGATGGACATTTGCCATGTAAAACCAATTTCTGATTCACGAAAGCCTGACTTTCAAAATGATAAAGGTTTAAAGAAGCAAACTTTAATATTTAGGCTTGCCTTTTCTGTATCCAAGGTCTTTCCACTTTTTTAATTGTCAATCTTAAAGCTACAATCTTTTGTGAACTTGCAATGAATGTCTTCTAATTTTTTTTCTATGAGCAAATGAAAGACTATCTATTTTGAGAGAATCCATCTTTTTTATTTTATAAATGGAAATATAAGTCTAAGGCTGATGTCCTCACTTTGCATGTGCAATGTGCATATTGAAATGCCTCTATTATTTAACGGGGGAATTTGCACAACACTTCAGCAGTTGCATATTATGAAAGCAGGAAATCAATGACAAATGACTTCTAGAGCTGATCTTCAATGGCAGCAGTTTATTAGCAGTCTGATCTCTTCACTCACTTTGAAAGTAATAAAAATAATTGCTACGTGTCTCCTTGGCTTGAACTTAACTGATTTAAAGAACCATAGGACATAATCAACTTCTTGATCTAAGATGTTACTTTAACAGCAGAAACATGCATCTAAAACTGGATAACTGAAGCATTTCTGGCCATTTATGAGATCAGAGGGGGAAAAAAACACATGAAGCATTGCAGTAGAGTTTCAGGGAGGTCCATGCAATAGTTGGCTGTATTTGATTGACAGTTTGACAAGTCAAGTGACAGCAGTTGTCACAAATGGTGTGTGTGTTTATGGCCTGTATACAGTATTGCTCTCTGAACCGCTGAATGAGGGGCTGCATATCTGTTGGAACTCGAACAAAAAGCACTACTGATGAAGCTGTCATCAAACAGCACATTGGCAGGACCAGTAGATTATTAGGCCAACATGGGCTTGAAGAACCTCTTATATGATTAATGTTTTTAGGGAAAAAAAATGTATAAATAAAAGTCAGGTGCAACCAACATGCATTAATAAACATAAAATAACCTGGAAATCTTTTATGATTGTGTGTCAAGGTCATAGGCTATCTCTTAAAATATGAAATTATCATTGTTATATATTTTTATTATATAAGGTTATAAAATGTCATATGGTACAACCCCATATGAGTTGATAATTCTTATTTGTTAAAAAAAAGAAAGAAAATTCAAAAAAATATATTAAGATTAAGTCTTCTATTTTTTAAATGAATTACTTTATAGGTTATTAAGATCTAGCATATTCTTCAGAAAACGTGACTATACTGTAGGCTACCACCATTTTTGTGAACATACAGCAGCTTACATACAATTAGCTGCAGTTTCTGCCTGAAACACTGAACAACAGTGGCAGTAAAACAACATCTTATTATTACTAGTGCAGATTATCGATTAATAATGACTTTTAGCACTGCTTCTTGCACAATAAGACCTCAAAACAGTTTTACCATAGTGCATGGTTTATAAGCTAATATTTTAAGTCACATAACCTCCATATAACTATAGGCCTGTATTTTTTCTGCTTTAATAAATTTGATCAGTAGCCGCCTTATTTCTACACCCCATGACGCATTGTAAACAGTCAGTGAAAGACTCACTCTATGAAAGCAATAATGCGTTAAAAAAAAAAAAAAAAAAAAAACTGGGTACGATGACATTATTCTACTCACTCTTCAACCAACAAACATCAACAAGATACTTTCAACAGGCCATGAAAAAGCGCGATTCTTCCACAGCAATAACGGACGGGTTAAATATTACTATAGTGATATATCTGTATTATGTAATATACGTTGCCTTAATAAAACATGTTCATGAACTTCAGCATTGCGTGATACTATTTAAAAGTAATTTCCATAATTTTTACAGATAATACATTTTATTGTGAAAACAAACCTGGAAAGAGACGTGATGAGGAGAAAAATGTGCATTGTGCATTCCAGTGAATTATTAATGGGATATATCGTAAATTATATCAGGAGAACAGACCACAAATGTGCAGTATAGCCTATGTTGTCCTTCATACAATTACTGTGGGATACTAAAGAAGATAATCATGAGGATAGAAAGCAGCGACTGAAAAGAGCTCTTTCCATAGATATTCTTGTTATAACATGTTACGTTTAAATACCAAGCGTTACGTAATTCTCATGATGTCTGAAAATAAAACATGAACGAAAAACTGACAGCTCATTCAGTCAAACTGACGAATAAGCTTTATTTGTAGGACAACCTTATAATTTGAAACGATTCATTTCAGTCTTTTTAAATGGAAGTTCCCCAAACCAGAAGTGCCACCCATAATTTGAAACACAGTAGGCGAGTCAGGAATAAAGTGGATAGTACCACTAAGCGTACATTTCATTTCCTAACTGCTGTGAAACGTGCAGGAACCAATGTAATGAAATGGTGCCACAGTCACACCCTTTGGCGGCATAAATTGAACTCTCTTTTAGCAGGACATTTCACTTATGCGCAATTTCATGAAAAAATTAAAATTTTTTCATAAGACAGCATGTCATTTTACTTGAGAAAATGAGATCCAGGCAGTCCAGCAATGATTATGTCAGAGATTAAATTTGAATAAGGAATAACAAATTGTATCTAATAGATGAAGATCAGAATATACAGAAAGAACAATAATTAAGACATTTGCAGATAGAAGAGAAGAAGCAGAAGAGCAAAGGAGAGCAAAGGAAAAGCAAAGGAAAAAGCTAAACTATCAACGACTCAGTCCATTTTATACCATGAGCCTAGGGAAATTTACATCCCACTCAAACTTATGTTTTGTTCTAATAAGAAAAGGTCAAATGGATTCACTCATTATGTCATAGACTGGTCAGATGTCAAAAATAGATGAAAATAGATACAGGGGATGTTTTGACCCCCTTAAGGGAATTTCGCTGATCTTACATTATTACATGTCAGCAGAAATAATACGAAAACATCACTTCTGCAGTACTTGGTATACGTCTAATATCTAACCACAAACGTGTCAACAGGACCTGTCACATTGGAACACTTGAAGAACAACTGAATATAACAAGCATACATACTCTTAAATATAAAATAAGAATAACCATATGGGTACAATAGAAAGTAAATACTTGAAAATATGATGAGAATTAATATATGGATCAGGAGTACATATGAAATCAAAAGTCATATTGATACATCATAAGCCATAAATGATTAACATAAATATGAATAAAATGCATAAATATGAATATTGACCATTTTGGATCCACCAGCGTCAATAAATGTAAACTTTTTTTCTGAAAATGGTATACAAAATACATACATGGTATTCTCAAAACCATGTAAAACCAGCATGAATGAAACTCTTATTTGTCACTGATCTGCAAGATTTTCCCCACATGAGGATTTGACTTGGATGTCAGTGAACAGAAGACCTCACCTGACCCTAATTCCAGCATCTCATGCTCAGTGTCTTGACATGAATCACATCTCAGAACGACCACCTCCCCTTACAGCAGCGCTGATCTGTTTGAGGCGCCATAATGTGTCCTGCTGGTAGTGTGTGATGAGGCTCAACTAAAAACCACCACTGGGTCAACAGTGTAATTATAGATGTAAATACAGAAATCAATTACAGATGTATGTAATTATAATAATTTAAGTACAATGTAAAACATGCAAGTGCATTGTATCAAATAATGTTAGGTAAAGACACCTAATATAAAGTGGGGCCACTTTATTTCATATGAAGTTTTATTTAAATTACAATAGATGGCACACCCAAGGTCTTCATTCACCTTGTCACAGTCATTACCAGAGAGCAGCTGTGGTGTCTGCGTATGATGAATTGACGCACATATGTCCAGTTGCACGTAACGTACAAGGTTTCTCTTCTGATTGTTTTCTGATTGCTCTTTCACAGTTTCTTTCACAGTCTGTGGCATATGACGTAAAGGCATTGACAGCCATTTATAAGCAAGGCAGGATCAGGCACTTTCATTATTATTACAAAAGTAACTGCAGGCCTCTTTCCTAGGAGATCATGCTGCAACTCTACCAGAGCGGCGTAATTGATAACCTTTGAATACCAGGTCAGTCCCAAGAGGGATTGCATAATGGATGTATCTTGAGGAGGAGGAACATCTCTGACTGGTCAAGGTCTGTGTGAAGGCCAGGAGGAATAGCAGCACATCAGAGATTGTATGTTGTTCTTTCTGAAGTGGTACTCTGACTCTTCCATCTTGAGTATCAGTCCACTCTCATGTAAAAGTCACCTTTATTTATAGCGCTTCATGCGATACAGTTTGTTTCCAAGCAGCTTTACAGTGATAATAGGAAAATGATTCAATGATGCAACAGCTCTAAAAGAAAATAGTGACATTGTTCGGCTGATGTCAGTTTAGTGTTGAGTCAGTTCCGTTATAAAGATCGTCAATTATTAAATTAGTTCATTTAATCTATAAAGCAGAAAACATTTATACCATCATCCCGCTCAGTTCAATTCTCCTCCAATAGTGTCAGTGCGGTCAAATTAGTAATATTGTTGAATATTAAGTGAATATGAATTAAAAGACTTACAATACATGTAGTTCATACATGTTCCGGGAACAGAGAAACAGAATCAGAAGCAACACCATAGAAAAGTAAATGGGAAAAAAACTAAAACTGAAACCATAATTTTTTATTTTTTATTTTTTTTAAATAAATTTTTATAATGAAATATAAGAAAACTTAAACTTATTTTATTTCAGATAGTTGCCGAGGCAATATTTCTCATTTTCATGTAGTTTAACTTGATGTTGTCACCAATGGGTTGCAAAATGGCGGAAATCAAAGAGCTGGATCTGTTCGCATATTTTTTTTTAATCAAATCAACTCAGGAACACACTTCTCAGACAACCAAAAACATGATAAATAGAACAACCACAATTCAGAGACAAGATCTGTCAAAGACTGTAGACACAAGGCTATATATACTGTACGCAGGGAACACTAGGTAGTGAACGAGATACTTAACAAGGCACAGGTGTAACTCATGATGGCAAATCAAAAACCATGGCAACAGAAGAATATGAACAAAGAAAACACAGGAAACTGAACTGAGAACAGCGCAAAACTAAGGGGCTGTTTACGCGACACCATTTTCAACTAAAAACTGAAACATTTTTATGTGTTTTGGCTGTTCATTTACATGACAATTGATAATGCAAACCTTTGAAAACATGTTTAAGCGTGCATGTATTTGAAAACGATAATGAAAAAGTTGTTGTCACTGTGTGAACTACAAAAACGTGAAATTGTGAAAACTGTGACATTAAAAATGACAAAAACACAACAAAACTACTTACTTAAAATGACAACCGAGAATATAATAGAAATAAATAATCAAATAAAATAGTATCTCAGTGATACTAAAATAACTCTAGCCCCCAGTACTCCTCATTTTGGACTAGTTTGAAAGCGGATCCACAGAAACAACTCACTTTGTAGTGGCATTTAGCTTTCTGGTCTCACAATGTCATAAAATGCCCATGAGACATTGTGCCTGTATGCATTCAAGCGATATATTGACCAGCCCTTAGCAGTACAGCCCTTAAGTTGAAATTTGCTTGAATTAGCCACCGTATTTCACTTATTTGTAAAGCATATTTCACACTCATATTTTCATTTATCTTTTGTGAAATCATAAAACTCAGTGTATCTTAACTAGGAAAACACTTCAAAGTAATAATACCATTGATATTTCTGAATAGTTTTTATCTTTATTAGCACTAGCTATTTAAACTTTTATGAAGGAACCCCAAATATGATAAGCAGCTTGTGAAGGACTTGCTCTTAAAATATAAAGGCAATTATATTTTAAGACTCATTTATAATGTGTTGTGAATGTGTGTGTGTGTTGTTGTTTTTTTAATAAATAATTGGTATTTATGTTATTGTAATAATTATTTGGAAAATATTATAAATAATGAAAAAAATAATAATTCAAATTTATATGTATACAATATTGTTTGTTTCATTTTATTTATTTTACACCTTTTTACTGAAATTTTCTGTAGACCCACTTAATGTCCCCTGGTGTAGCAATAGCCAACAATACACTGTATGGGTCAAAATTATAAATTTTTATTTTATGACAAAAATTATTAAGATAACCCATTTGTGCTCAAATGTTTCTGAATGATTTCATGCATATATTCATGTTAATAATGTCCTATGTGAACATGTTCTGCATTTATTTATTTTTTCTTGAAAATCACATTTGAATGTGTGGCAACTATAGTTGCCGATGGGCAAATATGTCGTATGCATCCCCTCAATGTAAAATTTAAATAGGAGGAGAACATTTGGCATCTAACTCAAAATAACTGCTTTCAACTGTTCAATCTTTATTCATAAACAGATTTATTATGTATAAAAGTCGAAGAACATTCAATATGAAAAATACCCCAAAAGGCTGCATCTAGCTTATAATCTCTTGAATATGAAAAAACTTAAAGTGGTGGAACAATGTGCAGAACAAAGTACAGCCATTAAGTTTAAGTATGTATCAAAAAGTGAAAATAAAATGAAAATAAAAAAATAAATAGAATTAAGAAAGATTACATGGGACATGGGGGTGGGACAGTAGAGCTGTCTTATCTCCTCCTTTTGACAGATTTATTAATTTTATTCTATTTATAGAGATGTCAGTTAAAGGGTGAATTTAATGCTGGGTTAAAAACAACCCAAAAAGTTGGGTAAAATGGACAAACCAAGCAGTTGGGTTGTTTTAACCCAGTGATTGGGTTAAATGTTATATTTAACTCAATATTGTTTAAAAATTACTGCATTGCTTGTTTAAAATGAACCCAAAGTATGTTCGAAATTAACCTTTATAAGTTTAATAAATGAGCATTTATTAATAAGTTAAATGAATAATAATTAAACAATAGACATTTATTAAATTGTTTATTAATAAATGTTCACCTTTTGATTATTATTGTTACCTCAAGTAATTATGTCTGATTTTTAATTTCCAACCTATTTTGGGTTAATTTTAAGTCAGCCATATAGTAATTTTTAAATAAAACTGCCCAGCACGTTGGGCAAACATTTAACCCAACTGCTGGGTTAAAACAGCCCATGTCCATTTTCAACCCAAGTTGGGTTGTTTTTAACCCAGCATTTTTTAAAGTGTATGTTTTAGGTGGGATATTATGAAAGCAAAAAGCACTAAACAAGACCAATAACCTTGATTTATTAACCCATTAAACACAGTATACCCCATTTCCCCATGATATATATACTTACAAGTCATTTGCCCACTGGCAACAGCCTCATGTGACAGTAAGGAAGTGAATACCTTTTTTTTTGTTCTTGAAATCCTTTATTTGGTTGTTTTCCTGCATGTCATTGAGACATAAAACATGGAAAACATCTAGAAAAATACTTACAAAAGGAAAATGACACTGCGGCAACTATAGTTGCCGGTGGGCTAAAATGGGTTAAGTAAAGATTATGTTCCATGAAGATATTTTGTAAATTTCCTACCTATCAAAAATGTATTTTTATAAGTAATATGCATTGCTAAGGACTTCATTTGGAAGGTGATTTTCTCAATATTTTGATTGTTTTGCACCCTCAGATTCCAGATTTCCAGGCCAAATAGTGTCTTATCCTAACAAACCATACATCAATGGAAAGCTTATTTCAGCTTTCATATGATGTATAAATGCATCAATTTTTTAAAAAATTGACCCTTATGACTGGTTTTATGGTTTGTTTATTTTTCCCCTAATGGGCATAAAAAGCACATTTACTGCAGAGTATTTGTTACACTTGTGTTGTGCAAGGATGTTGCAGGAGCTCCAAAAGAATAAATTGTTCCATCTACATTTATTTTTCAATAATTAGTCTGTGCAAAAGATTGAGAAGCTCTAATAGCCCCCATGGGATGTAGGCTCTGTTACGTAAATCATTGATCCAGGCACTTGTATTTTCCATAATTAATTCTCTGTAGTTCTCCAAGCGAAAACATGACATCTCACCACAATTATTTCGAGCAGAAAGACTGGTCTGATGTATTAGTATTTAAAACATTACTTGAGGAAATGTTATGCTTGTCTTTCACCGTATCCTGTGGTCTCCTAGCAGCTGAGAGCATGAGTTCTCCATGTGCTCATATCATTGATCCCTTCTACACTGGGTTAGTGGCCTTGCATCAATCAGAAACCTTCCCTGACTCCCCTGCAATGAGACAACAGCAGCATCAATGCTGCAAAAGCACTAAAATGGATGTATTTTTCCTAATGCGTAGACTAGCTAATCAATTCACAAGATCACTGCTGGTCCTTTGCTGAACGACAAGGAAGATGAGATTGATTTTAGGCTTGTTATATGCACAACAGAGAGCTGATCCATGAAAAGTAAAGCATGAACCAAACAGAATTACTCTATTATTACAGTTCAGTAGTCTCGTCTTGTTAATCAATCAGAGATTCAGTCATTAGCACATGGTTATGAATAGAATAAGGCCCAGTTCTTGATGTGGTGCACCCCGGCTACATAATTAACACATAATTTCCCAAATGAATTAATGAGCAGGGATTATTTAATAATTCAGACAGAAATGAAATTTCTGGCATTTGCAGATAGAAAGAACAATGCTTAGTGCAGGCTATAGTACTATTGCTTTAGGGCTGAAAAGCACACTTTTTTTTTTAAAGGTTATTAAATTGTTTTGTAGCCAACAAAAACAGATCTGAGAGGACAGACAACTAAGAAGGGATTTTCAATATATATATCTATATATCTCATCTTGATTTATATCTAAAAAGCATGATACAAGTATTTGAATTGGTGCTAGCTGATGGAGAGTGTCAAAGACACTCATTTCTGAGCAGGAAATAATTAGCAATCATTGGTGATTCAGGTCAAGAGTACAGGCTCCTTAATTTGTGGAGAAATTATACAGGTCAAAGAGGGTCAGCGAAAGGTCATGATAGTGCACATTAAAAATTTTAATATAAAAACACAGCCACCAATGGCAATCATCAGGGTCCAAGCACCAATGGCTCACAGTATGTGTTTTTATGGCAAAGTCAGTTTCCACTGATAGTTAGGGTTTGATGAAACAGCTTTCAAAAAGACATAATTTAAAAAATTTAAAAAAACAGCCGTTCAAATGGAACGACCTGGAACACAACAAACCGACACAGATTAACCAGTGGCGACGAAAGCAGACTGCTCGGTTGGCTCACGTCGGCAGCATCTTGGTCCAAATTTGCCCCAACACACCAAATCGACGCTCGACAGCCGACGGCCAAATAGCACGTCCAGCAGGTGGCAGTAGCTGAACAGCCAATCAGAATGATCAGATGGCCCGATTCAACATGTCGAATCGGCCGAAAAAAAGCAGACGAGGACCAGCTTCAGCCGACGGTGCGGAACACACTGAGAAAACTTAGTCGACCGACAAATAAAAACTGCTTGACGGCCGACCGTCGGCTTGCTGTGTTGTGGACAACATTGGTATTGCAGTTTTTTATCTGTCATTCACATTTGAGTAGCCTATACACTTCATATACAAAAATAAAACAAGATATAGGCTATATTTTGTACTGATGCAAGGATTTGAAGAAAATAAGAATTTTGATGCTAGCAACTGATGTAGGTTATTCAGATTTGCGTATTGTATTGCCACAGAGCTGCAAATAACAAATGCTTGGACAAATACAATAATATATAGGCTTAGTAATATTGTATTTATAAATAAAGTAATAAACAGGGCTTTATGTTTTTCAGGTACAATAAGTCTAACAGTAGCATTAAAGTAGGCAAATTACAGAAATTTAATAGCCTAATGAACTCTGAATAGGCTTCAAAGTACAAATTGCATTTACATTAGTTAAAGCTACTAGTAATTCAGTCAAGAGAGTGATTTTCTGTCACTTTAAGAACTACGATATGGACACACATCTGATTTTTGATGCGCGAACAAAGCGCTTGATAGGGAGTGCACGAACCTGCACAACTATACACCACCAACACGACTGAGAAACATCCTCATCACCATCGGCTTGATGAGACGCCTGTTGGTGCTGAAGAGATTGATGGAGAGAGAGAGGAGAAAAAGGGCAATAAGAGCTTATGGAAGTGGCTTGCTCTTCACTTCCCTTGAAGCAGGGCTGCCAAATACGACCTGGTTCAGGCTGAGAAGGACTTCAAGAGTGAGGTTGCGTGTATCAGAAATGTATCAATCACATGAAAAAAATCAAAAATATGAACGTCATTATGATACAAGCAGTGATTAATGGCTTATTCGGTAAGTCAAAAATGCCCTTAAATAAACAACCTCTCTAATTTGATTTATTTTAAAGGTGCCCTAGATTCAAAAATTGAATTTACCTTGGCATAGTTAAATAACAAGAGTTCAGTACATGGAAATGACATACAGTGAATCTCAAACTCCATTGTCTCCTCCTTCTTATATAAATCTCATTTGTTTAAAAGACCTCCGAAGAACAGACAAATCTCAACATAACACCGACTGTTACGTAACAGTCGGGATCATTAATATGTACGCCCCCAATATTTGCATATGCCAGCTCATGTTCAAGGCATTACACAAGGGCAGCCAGTATTAACGTCTGGATCTGTGCACAGCTGAATCATCAGACTAGGTAAGCAAGCAAGAACAATAGCGAAAAATGGCAGATGGAGCGATAATAACTGACATGATCCATGATATCATGATATTTTTAGTGATATTTGTAAATTGTCTTTCTAAATGTTTCGTTAGCATGTTGCTAATGTACTGTTAAATGTGGTTAAATTTACCATAGTTTATTACTGTATTCACAGAGACAAGAGCCGTCACTATTTTCATTTTTAAACACTTGCAGTCTGTATAATTCATAAACACAACTTCATTCTTTATAAATCTCTCCAACAGTGTAGCATTAGCCGTTAGCCACAGAACACTATCAAACTCATTCAGAATCAGTGTAAACATCAAAATAAACACTGTACTTACGCGATTAGACATGCTGCATTACGAACACTTTGTAAAGATCCATTTTGAGGGTTATATTAGCTGTTTGAACTTTTTTTATGTTGTTTAAGGCAAGCGCAAGCTCTTGGGGCATGGAGCACGAGATTTAAAGGGCCACACACCCTGAATCGGCCCATTTCTAATTATGCCCCAAAATAGGCAGTTAAAAAAATGAATTAAAAAAAAAAAATCTATGGGGTATTTTGAGCTGAAACTTCACAGACACATTCAGGGGACACCTTAGACTTATATTACATCTTTTAAAAAAAGTTCTAGGGGACCTTTAAGAGTTACAACTTCTGAAGTCCCCCCTGCTGCTCAGAAACAGCTATAGCAGGATGTCCTGGACAAGGGTAAGAATCCACGAGTAGCCTAGTAGAAAAAGTTATAAAATGTGAAATAAATATAGGCTAATATTTTATACATACATACTTTGTTTATCTTTTAATAGACATTTGCAGCCGTTATATAGTTGGCCAAAAGATGGCTGAAGGAAGATTTGGCTTTGTGTTTGAAGTGACGATGCAAGTATTTTTAATTTTTTTTTTTTTTTTACCTAGAAAACCTTCCTTATCTGTTCAGGTGATTCAGGTGATTCACGCCGCTAACATTTGCTGTGAGCGCAGGGTCTTCCATCGTGTCATCGACCCAAAGAACCTGCTGGTGAACCAGGACACCATGGAGGTCAAATTGATTGACTTTGGGTGCGGTGTGCTCATGAAGAAATCTGCCTACAAAGACATCTACTATCATCTGCCGTCTCTCACACTTCAAAATAAATACAATTAATCAACAGATTTGAGATATTTAAAAACTATTCACTGCATTCAGAAGGTTTGTCATTAGGGGTCACATTCAAAAATATATCAGGTGTCCACAACAATTAAATGAATCTAAATTTATGTGCTAGCATTTGTGTATTTTGTGCCAATCAGATGAGTAAAAAAAAAGTTTTTTTTTTTTTTTTTGAAAATAATATTAATTGACAAAATGTTATACATGTTAATAAAACATTTGTAGTGCTTGATACAGATAAGAATTTGATGTGTATTTACTGATACACAGCCATTGGCAAAAATGTAAATGTAATTATTATAGCACCTCCTTGTGGCGGATTTTGACAAAATTTTCATTTGGCTCTATGTACAAACATGTCAAAAGCATATCATTAAAAACCAGGGCCCGGTTTTTCAAAAGTAATCCACTAGGATTTTGGATAACGGATTGGATCAAATCTTGAAAATGTGTACAAAAAAAAAACGGATTACATAATCGGATTAGATCACGTAATCCAATCTTGGTTTTGATCCGGATCAAACCTTTAGTTTGGGTTGGGTCTGAATCACTTTGATCCAAAAAAACAGGATTATCCTGATCCCAAAAGGGGGTAGGATTTCAAGGTGGATTCCAGGAGGAAAATGTAGTAAAACTTTAAAACTAGTCAAAAAATACAACATTTTTATCATGTAATGACATTTATCTTGCTCTTGATTAGTTTAACTGTTAAAGTAATAAATTAAATGCAGACATTAGTCTACATATTTAAACTTTCGGTAACCTACTCTAAAGTAAATTTTGGTGCCATAAAACAATCCCTAAACAGCTGTAAATATCCAACAAAAATATATTTAATTCAAAACCCATATTCTTTCTATCAACATGTCCCTTTAGGGCCTCCGTAGAGCACTGGAAATCCAGATTTGGTGATCCTGAAAAGTTCCTATCCGGATCAGATTGATCCAATCCGAAGTTGCTTTAAAAAACTGGCTCCAAAAGTAAGCTGGATTACGTGATCACGGATCGCAAAAAAAGGATTACTAAATCCGGATTTTATCCGGATTAAACCATTTGAAAAACCGGGCCCAGGTGATTTTTAAAAGGCTGAAAATCCAAATTGGAAATGATTCCTATCTGCAATCAGTAGTGTATGGCATGGTTGTGATTAGAAGCCTGTCCTTTCACATTTAAATACAAATGAGCTGATTCATTTAGATCAGATAACTCATCGGGAGAGAAATGCAGTGAGGTTTAGCAGAAGCAACTACTTTGCCACTCAAGAGCACTCACACATCTCGTCTGTTGATTCATTTGCAAACATTAATTAATAAATAACCTTGATGTTGAATGTGCAGAACAAACTGATTAGACCTTAAAAAACAGAGTGACAAAGTTACGTAACATTTTTAAACAATACTGTACATTTACTGTGTTTTGGATTATTATTTTGGGGTATTGCATGTTAAATAACACAATATTTCAATTTATTCCAATTTTGGTGCGGAGCCTATAAGTACAAAATCTAGTGCAGAAACATTTGTAAAGAAAGATTGTTTGTTTGTGGATGTGTGCAATGGGTAAGTGCATATCAGGCATACATAATACTAACTACCAGCACCTAAACCCAATCTCAACCCTAATCTCAATGTTTTTTGGAGAAAAAAAAGCATATAATTACCAATCTAGTTTTATCTCTCATAAGATGGCTGAAGAAAACTACTTGTTAAAGGCAAGCACTGATCAACATCTGAGAGACATATTATGTACAGTCCAACAGCACTGGGACTATTTATTGTTTCTATCACTCTGGTGATTTGTTTTTGCTCGCTCCAGACAGACTATAAGTCTGTTTTTATGAGTGAGTCATTGAATCATTCATTCAACCAATTCATTCGAAACCACATTCATTCAGGAAGGAAACAAGTGGTTAAATTTATGAATGAGTCTGAATCATTTACTCAACCAATTCATTAAACACTCAGGAACAAAATACCATTGCTGTGTTTCAAATCTGTATGGTTTTATGCAAAACCCCAAAAAGAACATATTTTAAAATAACGTTGGGGTCTAACATCGGACCTAAATGAATTTTTCTACAGAAGAAATTCATACAAATTTGAAATGACATGAGGGTAAATAAATCATTATAGAAATTTCTTCTTTTTTTTTTTTTTTTTTTACATAGATCAGTGTGGTGTTTTCAATATCGAACCATTTAAAAAATATTTTTTATAAAATTATAAAACAGAGATGTGAATTATTTTATAGAACACAACAAATAACATGTTGGATATTTTTGCGTTGTTACTGTCAGAAGAAATTAATTGCTTGCACACATCTTTGATTCCTGCAGCAGGAGAGAAATGTACTGTATCTCTTTTGAGAGAAACCCAAGTGATTTTCCTTTGAAGATAAATGATAGTCCTGCTCATTCTTTTCTTC
Source organism: Megalobrama amblycephala (assembly GCF_018812025.1). Lineage (NCBI taxonomy): Eukaryota > Metazoa > Chordata > Actinopteri > Cypriniformes > Xenocyprididae > Megalobrama > Megalobrama amblycephala. Next base: position 41,087,526 of record NC_063044.1, read on the forward strand.
ACATCCTAATCATTTCCCTATATTTAGAGTGAACATTTTCAGTAGATTCTGCATTCAATATATCTCAATGTGAACGAACACTGCCTGTCACTGGAAGCTAAATTTATGCTAATCGTTTTGTACAGCATTTAAGGCATCATGTTCAAAGCAAAAGAGCAGTGGTCCCCCACAGGTGTCTGAACATTTCTCTGAACAGTTCTGATGCTTTCATACTTGCGCTGAATTATCTTAACGCTACATTTAAAGCAATCAGTCACTGCAGCTGCAGAAAATGGGCCAGAGTAGTTTCTAGGCTGAGTGCAAATGCAATACAGAGCAACTGACAATGTGCCATATGGGTGAAAAACAAGAAAATAGCAATCCTGCTGCTAAAGATTGAACCCTTTCTGAGTAAGGTTAACAGTGCAAAAGTGGGATCATTTTATTCAGAATTCAGCGCTGACAAAAGCTTTCAACATTTAAACGCTAGTGATCACATAACCCTCCTAAAGTAAGTATTTTGTAGACCTACATATAACAAAATAACTTCTTACCCATGTGATGATAATAATAGACTATTGAACAAAAAATTGTTCAAAATATATACACACCGATCAGGCATAACATTATGAACACTGTGAATAACACCGATTATCTCTTCATCATGGCCCGGCACCTGTTAGTGAGTGGACAAGGATCATTGATGCATGTTAGGGAACGAAGGCTGACCCGTGTGGTCCGATCCAATAGACAAGCTACTGTTGCTCAAATTGCTCAATAAGTTAATGTTGGTCCTGATAGAAAGGTGTCAGAATACACTGTGATTCGCAGTTTGTTACGTATGGGCCTGCATAGCCGCAGACCAGTCAGGGTGCCCATGCTGACCCCTGTCCACCGCCGAAAGCACCACGTGAGCATCAGAACTGGACCACGGGGCAATGGAGGAAGGTGGTCTGGTCTGATGAATCACGTTTTCTTGTACATCACATGGATGGTCAGGTGTGTCGCTTACCTGGGGAACACATGGCACCAGGATGCATTATGGGAAGAAGGCAAGCCGGCGGAGGCAGTGTGATGCTTTGGGCAATGTTTGCTGGGAAACCTTGTGTCCTGCCATCCATGTGGATGTTAATTTAACATGTATCACCTACCTAAGCATTGTTTCAGACCATGTACACCCTTTCATGGAAACGGTATTGCCTGGTGTCTGTGGCCTCTTTCAGCAGGATAATGCGCCACAAAGCAAAAATGGTTCAGGAATGATTTGAGGAACACAACAATGAGGTGTTGACTTGGCCTCCAAATTCCCCAGATCTCAATCCAATCGAGCATCTCTGGGATGTGCTGAACAAACAAGTCCAATCCATGGAGGCTCCACCTCGCAACTTACAGGACTTAAAGGATCTGCTGCTAACATCTTGGTGCAGATACCACAGCACACCTTCAGGGGTCTAGTGGAGTCCATGCATTGACAGGTCAGGGCAAAGGGGGACCAACGTTCTATCTCTGAATCACATGCACATTGGGAAATGACCAGTTTCTATGTAACATTTTATAAATGAGGCAGCTGATATTTGAAAGGCAGTTCATTATGAAGCTGAACCCACCACTTGAAAGGCAGTTCATTATGAAGCTGAACCCACCACATTTAGTTGTTCACTTTCACTCTTTCAGCAAGTCAACACAGTGATAATAATTGTCTAAATAAACATTCAAAAAAAAAAAAAAAAAAAAATCCAGATTTGTAAGCGTACTTAAAAATGGTCTCCACTGTGCAATGAATGAACATTAATTGTATTTCAAGTTTCATATTATTTTCTGTAGATACCTCAAAAGATCGATTGTTTTTAGTGCCACAAAAAGCTGGGTTTCCATCTAAATGTGAACCGAATCTATTCAGTTATGAAAAAAATAAAAAAAAGAATAAAAAGACAAATGCATGTGTTTCCATCCAGTTGTTTGAGCGGATGACGGTGGAATTGGTACCCTAGAAACCAACAGTTAATAAAACACTGTGAATTTTAAAGGTGCCCTAGAACCCCTTTTCAAAAGATGTAATATAAGTCTAAGGTGTCCCCTGAACGTGTCTGTGAAGTTTCAGCTCAAAATACCCTATAGATTTTTTTTATAAATTTTTTTAACTGCCTATTTTGAGCCATTATTACATATGCACCGATTAAGCTTGCGGCCCCCTTAAATCTCACGCTCCCCGCCCCCGCGAGCTCTCAACTGCCTTTATCAGCAAACACAAAGTTCACACAGCTAATATAACCCTCAAAATGGATCTTTACAAAGTGTTCATCATGCATACATCGATTCCTGTGAGTATAGTATTTATTTGGATGTTTGCATTTGATTCTGAATGAATTTGAGGCTGTGCTCCATGGCTAACGGCTAATGCTACACTGTTGGAGAGATTTATAAAGAATGAAGTTGTGTTTATGAATTATACAGACTGCAAGTGTTTAAAAATGAAAATAGCGACGGCTCTCTTGTCTCCGTGAATACAGTAAGAAACGATGGTAACTTTAACCACATTTAACAGTACATTAGCAACATGCTAACGAAACATTTAGAAAGACAATTTACAAATATCACTAAAAATATCATGATATCATGGATCATGTCAGTTATTATTGCTCCATCTGCCATTTTTCGCTATTGTTCTTGCTTACCTAGTCTGATGATTCAGCTGTGCACAGATCCAGACGTTAATACTGGCTGCCCTTGTGTAATGCCTTGAACATGGGCTGGCATATGCAAATATTGGGGGCGTACATATTAATGATCCCGACTGATACGTAACAGTCGGTGTTATGTTGAGATTTGCCTGTTCTTCGGAGGTCTTTTAAACAAATGAGATTTACATAAGCAGGAGGAAACAATGGAGTTTGAGACTCACTGTATGTCTTTTCCATGTAGTGAACTCTGTTATTTAACTATGCCAAGGTAAATTCAATTTTTCATTCAATGGCACCTTTAAGCGTCTCACACACATGTGAGGGGACAAGCCCGAAAAACCCGCAACACGCCCCACGGCAAGCCCTCAGGGGAAAATGCATTACACACACACACACACACACACACACACACACACATCTGTTATTGAAACGTGTTTAGACTTTCTCTTAAAAATAATTAAATTCATCACTTATTCATCCCAATTATAGCCTTCGATTTTAAATCCGCTAGTGAATGAACTATAAATGTGGTTTTAAATTTTAAAAAGTTTGTCCTCAATAATTATTTTGGACTGCAGTATGCATGGGAAGTACAGTGCCCTCCACAAATATTGGCACCCTTAGTAAATATGAGCAAAGGCGGCTATGAAAATAAATCTGCATTGTTTATCCTTTTGATCTTTAATTCAAAACTTTCACAAAATTCTAACCTTTCATTGAAAATAATGAATTGAAAGTGGGGGGGAAATCACATTATAAAATAAATGTTTTTCTCTATTGGCACCCAATTATTGCAACCTCCTTTTGCCAACCTCCTCTGAGTCTTCACCCATAATGCCTGATGAGTTTGGAGAACACCTGACAAGAGATCAGAGACCATTCCTTCATACAGAATCTCTCCAGATCCTTCAGATTCCAGCTCCATGTTGGTGCTTCTTCTCTTCAGTTCATTCCACTCATTTTCTTTAGGGTTCAGGTCAGGGGACTGGGATGGCCATGGCAGAAGCTTCATTTTGTGCTCAGTGACACATTTTTGTGTTGGTTTTGATGTTTGTTTTGGATCATTGTCCTGATGGAAGATCCAACCACGACCCATTATTGGAGTTCTAGCAGAAGCGGTCAGGTTTTGATTTTTTATCTGTTGGTATTTGATAGAATCCATGATACCATGCATCTGAACAAGATGTCCAGGACCTCCAGCAGAAAAATAGGCCCACGACATTAAAGATCCAGCAGTATATTTAACCGTGGGCATGGGGTACTTTTTATCCATGTGTGCACCAAACCCATCTGGTGGGTTTGCTGCCAAAAAGCTATTTTTTTAGTTTCATCTGACCATAGAAGCCGGTCCCAATTGAAGTTCCAGTCTTGTCTGACAACTGAATATGCTGGAGATTGTTTCTGGATGAAAGCAGAGGATTTTTCTTGAAACCCTCCCGAACAACTTGTGGGGATGTAGGTGCTGTTTGATCTTTTTTTTAGGCTTTCTGAGACTCAAGACTCAACTAATCTCTGCAATTATCCAGCTGTGATCCTTGGAGAGTCTTTGACCACTCAAACTTTCCTCCTCACTGCACATTAGGACGATTTAGATGCACGTCCTCTTCCAGGCAGATTTGTAACATCTTTAGTTGATTGAAACTTCTTAATTATTGCCCTGATAGTGGAAATGTTTTTGCTATTTTCTTACAGCCACTTTCTATTTTGTGAAGCTCAACAATCTTTTGCTGCACATCAATACTATATTCTTTGGTTTTACTCATTGTGATGAATGATTAAGGGAATTTGGCATTTGTGTTTTCTCATATTTATACTACTGTGGAACAGGAAGTCATGGCTGTACAGTTTTATGTTCATGATCACCCTGGTGTGCTAAAAAAATGAATGGGAATATACTTTCCCATAAAAAAAAAATTCTAGGGGTGCCAATAATTGTGGCCAACGTGTTTTGGAAAAAAACATTTATTTCATAATGTGATTTCCCCTGCACTTTCAATTGTTTTACTTCAATGAAAGGTTAGATTTTTGTGATTTTTTTGAATGAAAGATCAAAAGGATAAACAATGCAGGTTCATTTTTACAGTCGCCTTTGCTCATATTTATAAGGGTGCCAATATTTGTGGAAGGCACTGTATGTCCATTTTAACATTTAAAATTATTATTATTTTTTTCTCAGCCATCATAGGAGGTCCATCGGGCTTCTCTCAGCCAGGAAAGCATTCTGCTATTGGTGCGAACTTGCACAGAAAAAGTGTTAAATTAAAACTGCCAGTGTTTATATAATCCACAGCAGAGTTTTGCTGTGTGTAAACATCAGTGTTGCTAAACCATGCAGACTAATTTTCACATATTCTAAATGTAAATGGGAACTACAAGCATGTATCCATCTGAAGTTTTTTTTTTTATGGGGTGTTGTCCTAAATATTCAATTTTGCACTTTCATCATTGATGATATTAGAAACCTAGATGCATTTCAGTGCTGCGGTAACCATGGAGACTGCAGGATCCACTGATGTTAGGCCACTCTTAACACTGTGTTCTGAGAGCCAGCTTTATTCCTCAGGATTATACCGAGAAAGATTTAGGGATTTAAAAGAAAAAAAAAAATAAAGTATGATTGGAACACGGATACTCAATTTGTTCTGCTACTTTTAGACTATTATGGTCATATTGTACATTGTATGCTAAATATTTTATGCATGTAATATCTGAAGAAAAAGTCTTAAAAGTATTATTACATGTCCCAAATTTATTTCTATGAACTTGACATTTGTTTTAAATAGCCCTTTTGTTTATTCAGTCTATTCTGCATAGACCAGGGTGATATAGGGTCAAATATACATGAAGATTTTTCTGGTGATATAAAATGCAACATAATTTTGCAATTATTTTAATATACATCACATCATTCCTTCTTGTCAGTGTGAGAGCGTTAAAACAGGCATTAGAGTTAATTTCCTCAATCAATCAGTTCATAAAACTGATTGAACGATTTGCTTACGTCTATGGCATTTTACTTGTAGCCATTTTAATATATGTAGGTAGATTACTGTAATATTATGGCAAATAGCCTAATGATAATTAAATATTATTAATTCATTTGCAGATAAACACAGTGTACCATTCAAAAGTTTGGGGTCGGTAAGTTTTTAATTTTTTTTTTTTTCCTTTTTTAAAATTTTATTCATGCTCACCAAGGCTGCATTTATTTGATAAAACATACAATAAAAACAGCAATATTGTGAATTATGTTATTTAAAAATATTGTTAAAAATAATAAAATTTTAAAATAATAAATATTTTAAAATGTAATTTATTCCTGTGATCATAGCTGAATTTTCAACATCATTACTCCAGTCTACAGTGTCACATGATCCTTCAGAAATCATTCTAATATGATGATTTGCTGCTCAAAAAACATTTATTATTATTATTATTATTAATGTTGAAAAAAGTTGTGCTGCTTTATATTTTTGTGGTAACTGTAAAAAATATTATTTTTCAGTATATATTGACGTATATAAAGTTCAAAAGAACAGCATTTATATATTTATTATAACACAGAAATCTTTTTATAATATTATAAATGTCTTTACTGTCACATTTGCTCAACTTAATGTTTCCTTGCTGAATAAAAGTATTAATTTCTCTTTTAAAACGATCTTATTAGCCCCAAACTTTTGAAATGTAGTTTATCTTTATTATTTCTAGTTCAAAAATACACTACAGTTCAATAGTTTGAGGTGAGTAATATTTACAATAATAATAATAATACTTTAATCCAGGAAGGAAATGTTAATTTGAGCAAATACTGCTTGCAGAACTTTATCCAGACATGTTTTAGCTATATTGTGCATTCTAGTTTCCTACTTTGTTTACCTCCTGAGCTTTGTTTGCTCAAATGTGAAAACTGATTTTGGTAGTGGAGGTTTTCACAAAATGGGCACACTGAGCACAACTCATACAGCATGACAAAATCAGTTTCTCACACATAACCGCGGGGAGCCAAGAGAGCTTCTCATAAGAGCAACTGACCCAAAAACACATTATACCTGCCAGAGTGGGCAGGAGTCATCCTTACTGATGAAGCCGAGACAGGCCCGGTGAGACTGGAAGAGGTGCAGGTGGTCTGATCCGATCCAGCTTTAATCAGAAGTGTGAACCGCAGCGTCAGATCAGTATTTGATGAGTGAGGGCCATACATCAAACATTTACCCAACATCTTTGATCACAGAGGGCACAGGGCCAGTTGAGAAAAACACTGTGCATATGTATATCCTGGAGATGTACCACCTGCTAATGAAAGTCTTTTTGTTTTTATTCGGTCCTTCTAGGACACTGCGGCAGAACACCCTAATGATCTTTCCTTTTCAATTAAGCAGCTCAGTTTTCGTAACCTGAGCTCAGCACAGTGTTCCAGAATTAATTGCAAGTCCAATACGGGAGAGTGACCTTAATCAACTAGCATCCTCAAGGTACTGAAGAAAACATGTAACGTAGCAGCACCCACAGCCTTTCAAAGAAGCAAAGACTTCAACATATGTTAGGGCCCAATCACTAAATTAAATATGCACTTTTGTTCCTTTTCAGTGGAAGCAGCAACCAATCAAATCATTTTTCTCATGCTATAGCAATTATGACATGCTCAAGTCAAAAAGAGTCACATCAAGCTATGCATTTTTGTGGCTGTTTTTCCCAAGGACCTCTTTAAAAACCCATTAAGTCTCAGAAGTGCCGTCTACAAAAGAAAGCCTCCCATCAAAGCACTCAGAGTCCCTACAGCGCCTGGACCTACTGGATGTCCACAAAGACTGTTGCTACTACTTATATTCACATACATCAAAGACAAAAAAGGGTTGTTTTGTTTAAAGTCACCATGAAATCAAAATGGACAATTCTGTTTTTGGAATAGGCTATTGCAGTATTTATAAAAAATTATTTATCCATGCACATATTTGTTTTTTTTTAAATTCATGTGTGCTCGTAATCTTTAAAGGTCCCATTTTTCGTGTTTTTTTGAAGCTTTGATTGTGTTTATAGTGTGCAATATAACGTGTTCATGTTTCGCGTGTAAAAAAACACAGTATTTTTCACATAATTTACTTATCTGTATACCGCTGTTTCCACTGTCATAAAAACGGGCTGATGACTTCCTTGTTCTATGAAGTCCCTCCTTCAGAAATACGTAACGAGTTCTGATTGTGCCAGCGGTTCCCGTGTTGTGATTCGACAGCAGCTTAGCAAACCTTGCCTGGAAAGGTCACGCCTCTTACCATAACGTGGAGATGCACGCGCTCAGTGTTATTGTAAACATGTCTTTAATTTTACCCTATCAATTTGAGCCGGAATCAGACCCGGTGATTGGACTGCGGGATGAAAATAACAGCGTTTCGACGACATGGCGACAAACACACTCTACAAACGCAACTCTTGTGTATTCCTGTGGGCGGAGGTTAGTCAAAGAACTGTTTTAGTGACGTCATTAAAGAAGGAAGTAGAGGGATGTAGTCCAAACTGGCCGTTCGATGTAGGCGACTTCTGTTAAATAAAATATCTCGCTTGGCATTGAACTTTGAACTTTAAAATTTTACAGATTTTATTTATACTCTAACAACAACATTACACACTAACTAAAGTTTGAAACATGGGATCACGAAGAACGGGACCTTTAATCAGAACAATTTCTCCCTCTTGCAGTGACATCTCTTTTCTTCTCTGATGATGTTCATCGGTGCAAGTGTGGGACAAACTGTCACTGAGATCGACCAATAGCAAACTACAACCATCCAATCAATTCCTCATGGACTAAATCAAGTCCCATCCTACATGTTTTCTTGTTCAGAAAAAATGATTTACACTGATCACGTCACAGTAGGGAAAGAAAAGACTATTGCAACTTCCATTTCATGCTGAATTTGAAGTTAAAGCTGCAGTCCGCAACTTTTTTGTGTTAAAAATATACAAAAAATATATAATGAGAATATACAACATGAATCCATTTTCCAAACCTTGTTTTTGTCTTATCCTGAATCATTATGGTACACTTATAATAAGTGTTTATATTCGGACTATTTCAAACCGGACTGGTAGGACTCGCCGCAGAGTATCACAGTAACTGCATGACTCGCCATAGACATACACAGAGAAAAGTAGCTCCGGCTAGAATGTTCCTCCGCAAGACGCGTGCAGTTCTGTTTATTAACCGCTAGAGGGCCAAAAATCACGGACAGCAGCTTTAAAGTAGACCAAAATTAACATTAAAGGGTTAGTTCACCCAAAAATGAAATTTCTGTCAAGTACTCACCTTCATGCCTTCGTTTATCTTCAGAACACAAATTAAGATATTTTTTGATGAAATCCAAGGGTTTCTAAAGCACACACTGAAGGCAGCAACGTCATTACACCTTTTGAGGTCCAGAAAGGTATTAAAGACATCGTTAAAATAGTCCATGTGACTACAATAGTTCAAACTTTGTTATGAAGTGACGAAAATACTCAAAAGATGCAATGACGTTGCTGCCTATGTGTGCTTTAGAAACCCTTGGATTTCATCAAAAATATCTTAATTTGTGTTCTGAAGATGAACAAAGGTAGTCTGGCTATCACCAGACCAAGCTCAATTTAAAATTGAACATTGGTCTGGGGAGTTTGCTATGTATTTCCTACTGCACAAGAGGCGTGATCAACGAGCATTAGTCACGCAATTGGATAGTCCTTCAACCAATCAGATCAACGATCCGGGTGACGTACTTTGCAGAGCGATGCGCAACTCCAGACAGGTTTACTGTGTGTCTCGATCAGCTCCGTTCAGTAGTCAGGGAATCAGCCACATTCACTTGCATGATATACTGATTCACGACCTAGGGAACTAGGGAGCTGATTGAGATGCAGGTTTAGTTTGTATTGGTTTGTAGCATTGATCCGCGGTTTGCAGAAGCAGCAATGGTATCGAGCGATTTTTGCAGGTTGTGCAAAAAAACATGAAAGTGAGTGATATTTACACCCACTCGAGCGATTTGTTTGCTAAAGAAGTCATTCAGCATCGTCGAGAGTTTAAAAGGCGACTCTGATACTGTTCTGGTTCAGTGTAAATGAACGCGGAATATAGCTGCCCTAAACTACGTCATTGTCATGACAACCAAAAAGAATTCCAGTCAGCTCAGGCGGCGCAAGATTCAAGAAGCAGGAAGACGAAAAAGAGTAAAAGAAGTATTGCATTGAATTGAAGTAAAAGAGTCCTGTACTCACATCATGAAGCAAACCACCAAAATAACAGCAGACAATCATTGTGTGTCATTAATCGCTGTTTGTAATCTTCCTATGAAGAGACTGTCGGATCAACGCTCTGCTACATTTCTCTCAGATAAGGTAAATGCTTAACACAATCGGCGTCACTGTAATTGTGCATTGTTATATTGGAGAGACGGGTAGATCAGATAGAGTTTGAAAGCTGCTTGCCGTCGCTTCTCTATCGTCATCGTGTTATACCCGCCAATAGCGAGCAAGGTGGATAAGCCAGTCTGTGATTGGTTCCCGCAAAAGTGTAACAGCGCAGCAGAAATGAATGCATGGGTTTCCAGACTGAGTTGCCGAGCGAAATCAAATCGCCGGCAGATCAGGCTGGGTTTACCCAGACTAGAACGAAGGTCTTACGGGTGTAGAACAACATGAGGGTGAGTAAAATAATGACAGAAGTTACTTTATTTTTGGGTGAACTAACCCTTTAAAGCTGTGCGGGGTGGCATGAGAAAAAGCATTGACAACCCAAGAAAACACATCTTTCTATAATTTTTTTTTTGTTTTAAAAAAAATGTTTAATAGGCATTAAATGTGGATCTTTCAGATGAATTTGAGGAGTGCTTGGTCACAGACAGGGCTTATATTAAGCCAGGATGAGTTCAATAAGGATATTTAAGTAGTTTTTATAAATGTGCCTTAGAAAAAAACATTACTGCTAACTTGTAATTTATTACTGGAAACTTGTAATTTATAGCTATCTCATCCAATAGCCTACATAATATTAGTATTAGTAAAAAAAATATTGTCTTCTAAGTAATGGTAGACACTTACAAGCTCAATGAGAAATTTGTTGATGTGATTAATATAGTGTCTTGACTTCCTGCCCTGGATATTGACGTTTTGTTATTTTAATTATTTGTAGACAGATTATTAGCCTACTTTGAGGTACTTTATGTAAGTGTTTTGCTAGTCTATAAAGCCACAAGAACTATGCATGAATGCTTGCTTTGGTATCGCCACACCTATAGTCCTCATTCCACCTAATAAATTCTGAAACAGCAAGTCACTCGCGGAGGAACATTGTTTTGGTAATTAAGTCTGGCTTCGCGTGCTAGTAGGCGATCATTTTATCTGAGCGAATAACGCCATCTCTGGGTCGGTTTTAAATCCTCTGGAGTCCCGGAGTTGTCACCATCTCTGAAATGCAGTCCAGTATTGATACGAGTTGTACTACGGGCTGTCTTATTGTCCAGTTTGCTTTTAAGCTCTTTCTTTCTTTTAGCAACGGATATGATTCCTTAGATGGTTGACCTTTTTCATTGTGTTAATAATGTTTCTCAGTTGGGGGTATGCTGTCAGAACTGACACACCGCACATGGCTTTTTCTTTTATCACAGTTTTGACGGAAACTGACATTTCCCGCGAAATCCGACCCGACTGCTCAAATTATAAATCATTATTAGCCTATAAGCGTACCGGTGTGAAGCGGGCTAAAACAAAAAGTCTTGAACGCTTATTTTATCAATTCACTTAGTCAATAATTGATGTTATTTTATCCCATCCCCCCACTATTGCAGATTTTAGATGTTTTTAATAGTTTCTTTTATATAATCTGTCATAATTCAGTGTTTTTGTGGCACCTTAGCCATCGGCTGCAACGAGATACTGGCAAAGCTCAGGGAACTGTTGCTAGGAAACAAGAGCGCCATCATCTGTTTAATCTTTGTCAAACAAAATTAGGAAGTCGTAATAAACTTCAAATTATTGCAGAAAGTCAACAAGTCAAGCATGGAGAAAACAACCCAAATAATTACAAACACGTATAAATATATAATTTATACCGAAATTCATACACAAAATGAACAAGAGAACTACACATTTATTTTATTACATATCTTTATTGTCCAAAGTACCATAAAATGATAACTGTACAACTCGGCACACTTAAGCAGAACCAGGGCACTAAATATCCAAATTGGGTTGCTGGTTGTAGTTGAAGACACATTTAAAAAAAAAAAAAAAAAAATGTACATATTTACATAGAAAGACTTAAAGTGTGTTGATGCTCTTCGCATAGGAAACTAACAACAACAAAAAAGTTCTTAAGAAACTTAAAAACATAATGCAAGTCCCTGGTACTGGACACATGGAGTGAGGAGAGCAGACAGTGGATCAGAGATGAGAATGGTCAGAAAGGCACTCTGTGATGTCTATGTACAGGTCATCCATCATTCAGTGAGAGGAGCTCACATCCAGGCTATACACAGTAGTTAACTCTTTACATCCAAGTTGATAATTACACCGTAATTAAAATGAGTCAAAAACAAACATGAGAAATGTTCCATATTTTGCATCAAGTACCCATACTGTTCAAGTGGATGGAGAACTAAAATAATTGAATGGAGGAAAAAAAAAAAAAAAAAACATGAAAAAACATTGACGACAACGGCAACTTAAATCTACGCTGGGAATTTAAAATTTAAAAACTAGCATTAAGATGGGATGCTAGAAGAACAAAAAGCGTTCTAACGTTACAGCACCACGTCTGGCTTGGTCTCGCCAGGCCTTCCCTAGCGGCTAGTACACCTCTCAGTGTTTCGTTACAACACACAGCCTGAAAACTCTATGGAGGAGCTTCATTTTTGTTGCTGAAACAACGCAAACGGATTTTAAATCGGCTCCTGTGATAGATTGTTCTCTTTGGTGTTTCATGATCTCAACAAGGCAGACCACGTTAGGCTAAAACTACATTTTTTAAAAACCATTCTGGCCAGGCACCACATTTAGCCGTGTTAAACTAAAAGGCTACAATTCTCTATCTGTTTCTTGTTCTGTAATACATTAAGGTAAGTGTAAACATGATCATTATATATTGTCCAATGGCACTCGGTAGACGATGGACCCCAGGACGACCAGAACGTCGTGTCCTCTTCCAAAAGTCTCACATTCTCCTGCTCACAAACAGGCGTCAGTCAGCGCCGCTGTGGATCTTACACACGCGAGCACCTGGAAAGCAACCTTACAGATTTTGGATATAAACTACAGACCTATAGTTGTTCCACTCAAAAATGTCGGGACATTCATCCTTTGCCCTCATATCATGCTGTGCGTGAAGAGGGGAGGGATTATGCATTATGCATGTCATGACATCACCGAAAGACACAGAGCAACGTGAAGGCATCGTCGTATAGGACTTTCGCTCGAAGCGATTCTCCTTTGACATCAATGCATAATGCAGTGAAAAGTGCAGCGCCGGCTGACTCCTCCCTCTCCGACGTGGACTGACTACAAACCGGTTTTATGAGTTAAAAGCACTTGGTAAAGCGTGGGTTATGATTTCCGCTCCTCCGTAACCGCAGCTTTGTGAAAACTACCACCGTTTCGGGTCAGGTCGATGCCGCAGCTTTGATATGGGTTAAACCGATTTCTCTTTTTTTTCCTTTTTTTAAATATTTAAATAGATATAAAACTTTCTCTTTTTCCTTTTAAACAGACAGTCTGTACATATCTGGTACCAGTACATATAAAATTACAAGAGTTGTTAAATTAGAAAGGATATGTTCCTTCTGATACGTCATATCAAAAATATGCAGCTTTAGTAAACATATTCTCATAGTACTTTTTTCTAGGCTAACTTTACATTGCTACATTACATTTTTCAGAGTTAGAAATATAGCAAAAGTGAGAGGACGCTGCCTCACGCTTTCGTCTCTGTGAGTCCAAGGGCTCTCCGTGCACAATGCAGTGATTTTGAGCACTGAGCAGCTGTTTGACTTGACTTTAAAAGTCATTGTGCAGAGGTAGAAGCCTCGGAGTAAATAGTGTACTTTCCACAGCAACCTTCCCTGTTCTGCACCTCTCGCTCTCCCGCACGTCCACGTATGCTGTACCAATCTCAGCACCTGCTCGCCGCTCCCTCTCGTTTTCCACATGCTGCTGCTGCTGATGCTGCTACTCTGCAGCCAGATTCCCTCTCTCCTCTTCTCCCTTCCTCCCAGTCTCAGTCGATCTTCTCGACTTTACCGATGATCTTCTCCTCGAAGATGGGCAGGATGGCGTCGTCTTCACGTACCTCCTCGAACACCACTCCACAGTCGAACTCGTCGCTCACTTTCTTAAAATAATACCTGAGGTGTGGAGAGGGATAGTGATGGTTAAATGTCACTGAAGACCATATATGCATATATATCTCAAAGTATACATCATTGTATAACAGTAGTGGATAAAAGTGATATCCAGAGGGGGTATTTGTTTATGACCCAACAAGATTGATTAAGCCATCAACATGAGGAAAATATTTTATATATATATATATATATATATATATATATATATTCTTTAAATATAAGGGGAAGAACAAAACACTATATAGTTAAGATATTTATCTGACAAAATTATAACTACATTAGTTACCATAAACTAATAATGAACTGCACTTCTACAGCATTTATTAATCTTTGTTAATGCTAATGTCAACTTTTACTAAAACATTATTAAAATCAAAAGCTGTATTTGTTAACATTATTTAATGCACTGAATGAACTAACAATGAACTGCTGTATTTTTATTCACTAACATTAACAAAGATTAATAAATACTGTAATGTATTGCTCATGGTTAGTTCAAGTTAGTTAATACATTAATGTTAAAAAATGAGACCTTATTGTAAAGGCTTAACATTTTATTTTACTATACAAAAAAAAAAAAAAAAAAAAAAAGTACAGAAAAACAATGTTCACAGGAAAAGCATACATTGATGACAACAATCAGTTAATATTTGGTTGGTTCTCTCGTTTTTGCATGCGTTTATAATTTCTGTATGACAGCCTAGCCAAAAATTATGTCAGCATAATTTATGTCTTATTGCATTATCACAAATTAAACAATTGACTTGAAGCACAAAATTTGTTAAAGTTTTTAAATTATAATTGTTAATAATGTTTGAATGAAGGTTGCAAATTTCAGTTTTCCTACACTGGTCATACTTTGGCCACTACTATATATATAGCCATTTGATATTGGAAATGAGTTTAAGAAACAGTTCATTCAAAAATGAAAAGAACAAAAAAAAAGTGTCAATTTCTCACCCTCATAACTTACTTCTATTACAGAGATAATGCAAAATTGCACCCCATGCTATCCCTTTCAGCTGCAGATTTGTTTTCTCTCTCATTGATTATTGTAATGCACTTCTTATTGGGGTTTCTAAGAATACTTTAAGTTACAGTACATTCAAAATTCTGCAGCTAGAATTTTAACTAGGACCAAAACTAGAGATTATATAGTCATATAGTGATGTTTTGAAGTCACTACACTGGCTACCAGTTAAAGGGTTAGTTCACCCAAAAATTAAAATTCTGTCATTAATTACTCACCCTCATGTTGTTCCACACCTGTAAGACCTTCGTTCATCTTCAGAACACAAATGAAGATAAAATCCGATGGCTCTATAAGATCTCCATTGCCAGCAAGTTAATTAACACTTTCAATGCCCAGAAAGCTACTAAAGACGTATTTAAAACAGTTCATGTGACTACAGTGGTTCAACATTAATGTTATGAAGCGACGAGAATACTTTTTGTGCGCCAAAATAACAAAATAGTGACTTTATTCAACAATATCTAGTGATGGGTGATTTCAAAACACTGTTTCATGAAGCTTCAAAGTTTTACAAATCTTTTGTTTTGAATCAGTGATTCGGAGCGAGTATCAAACTGCCAAAATCACGTGATTTCAGTAAACGAGGCTTCGTTACGTCATAAGTGTTTCAAAATTTCAGTGTTTCACCACTGGGGGGCGTGACTTTGGCAGTTTGACACACGCTCCGAACCACTGATTCGAAATAAATGATTCGTAAAGCTTAGAAGCTTCATGAAGCAGTGTTTTGAAATTGCCCATCACTAGATATTGTTGAATAAAGTCGTTATTTTGATTTTTTGGCACACAAAAAGTATTCTTGTCACTTCATAACATTAAGGTTGAACCACTGTAGTCACATGAACTGATTTAAATATGTCTTTAGTAGCTTTCTGGACATCTGAAAGTGTAAATTGTCTTGCTTGCAATGGAGGCCTCACTGAAGATGAATGAAGCTCTTACGCATGTGGAGCAACATTAGGCTGAGTAATTAATGACAGAATTTTCCTTTTTGGGTGAACTAACCCTTTAAGTACAGAGTTGAATTTTAAAGTTCTCCATGGTCTTTTAACACCTTATATTTAGAAACCGAAGTCTTTGGTCTTCTCAGCAGGGTTTGTTGGTTGCCCATCAAACATGGTTATGTTCCATTAGGTGACAGAGCTTTTTCTATAGTTGCTCCCAGGCTGTGGGACAAGAAGCTAGCTTCTTGTTGATTGTGGTAATCATTGCTGGTTTCTTGTTTATTTTAATCCACCTATGGCTTTTTGTTTGATTTATTTTGTTCATTACTTAACCTGTATTTTCTTAGGCTGTAAAGCACTTTGAGAAGCTCTTTTAAAGGTGCTATAGAAAATAAAATTATTATTATTTGAATATATTTTAAAATGTAATTTATTCCTGTGATCAAAGCTGAATTTTCATCATAATTACTCTTCAGTCTTCAGTGTCACACGATCCTTCAGAAATCATTCTAATATGATGACTTAATGCTCCAGTTGCGCTGCTTAAAATTGTTGTAGAAACAACACTGATACATTTTCTCAGGATTTGATTAATAGAAAGTTCAAAAGAACAGCATTTATTTGAAAGAAATCTTTTGACATTATAAATATCTTTCCTGTCACTTTTGACCAATTGATGCATCCTTGCTGAATAAAAGTATTAATTACTTAAAAAAAAAAAAAAAAAAAAGAAAGAAAGAAAAAAGAAAAGAGAGAGAGAGAGACTTAAAAATAAAATGTGCAGGTTGTATGAACCAGTTCTATAATACTTTTATACTGATGTTTTTGAAAGATTGAAAGCTTCGGTCCTTTTTGTAAGTTAGGAACAACATGAGGGTGAGTAAATGACAGAATCTTCATTTTTGGGTGAACTATCCCTTGATCATCTAAAAACTAAACGCTACAGACAGTCCACAAATACCAACTGATGCTAAGAACAAAAAACAGTGAAGATTTACCTGTAGCTCCCTTTCTTGGTAAGCAGCTCCTTGAACTGTCCCAGTGTGACGATCCTCCCTTTGACGGACGTCCTGTACGGGATGGGCTCTCCACAGAAGTAATAGGCCACGGTGATGTTCTCACAGGGCTGCTTCTTCATATTCTTATGCCTGCAAATGAACGAAAGGCACTTGAAAAACAAACCAAAGCATTTATTCCATAATAAGATGAGATAAAAATGGTGTGTTTTTCTTTTCTAACAACAAAATGTCCCGAAATTATGTCTGGAGCAGAGCAGTATTTGAAAGGTTCTTGTATGTGCTCTGCTGGGTTTGAAGTGGGCATGAGTGCTGGTGGGCAGCAGAGGATTGGTTTACTGTTGCCAAGTAAAACGAATTCCAGATGTCTGACAAATGTTTCTCAGAAAGAAAAAAGAAAAAAAAACATTGGCACTGTTGTGCCGCTTTCATCTCATCCACACTAAAGCTTTGATGTAACTAAACTGCATATCTGCATTAGCAGCAGGCGCGCATCCACATCCCCTCGCTCTCCTACAGCTGATCAGTGGTTAATACACTGGAACAACACTTCACTGCAATCAAATCAGCGAGGAACTACGTGCTAAGACTGGTCAGTCTATATTATACTGTCAAAAGCTACACACAGAAGCGTTAGTGAACTACATGAAGGCACAGCCCTGACAAACACATGCAGGTGCATGTATCGGTAGCATGGGATGGTGAAAGGAAGGGCTACGCTCTATGAAGAAGTATCAGGAACATACTCTGACTCGGAGAGCTCCGTGTCGGAGACGGCGGGCACCACACTGAGCGTGGGAAACAGAGCGGGCCTGACAGCGGTGCGACCCCTCTGGATCACCTCCATCACATACCTGAGGAACAACCCCGAGTTAGACACACCGGCTGCGGTTGCAGGCTCACATCGCCTCATTACACGCATTCAACTTCAGCCAGACACAATGTGTGCGGGAACATGTCGACTAATAGGAGGGCGGGGAAGAGGAGGCAGCCCTGCATTGTGCATTATGGGTAATAGATGGGTCACTGACACACATCCAATAGAAAGAAACATTTTAAGTAACAAAATAGTTAATTTAATGACTCTAAAAATGTCAAGTGGTGGAATCAGCAAGTGAAACCTAACATTTTTCCTTACACCTCGAATACATGCAAGTCTAACTTTATCATTATTTTCAATAAAAAGTTAGGAAGGCAGAAAGTTGAGGAATCACACCACATGACCGGACGGGGTGAACTTCGGCTTGTCATTGGCCTTGACACTTGTCATGAGGGTTTAAAGGGGTCCTTTCTATGACATTTCCTCTTTTGTTTTTCCTTGCTTGTTTCAGGACATTGGTCTAACCGCAAGTTTGATTTGGCAGATGTTTTTCTTTTTTAACCAGTGCTGTCAACGTTAATGCAGGCGATTATTTTTTTCCAGTTTAACGCATTAAAAATATTTAATGCAATTAACGCAGCATCCGTTTTTTTCTGTCATCCTTGGACTAGCGTTACAATATATGATCACGCTCGTATTCATGCAAATGCTTTTAAATTTAAACTCGCCAAAAGAGAATGCGCAGCCAGAATCGAGTTCCCTTTTGCGATTGAACGAACACAATAATGCCAAAAGTGTCCTTTTGTCAAGTATCCTCATAAAAGTAGCCTTGAATGAGTTAAATAAAGTCTTAAACGAAAGTACAGAGTTGTGATAAAGTGGGATGCGTGTGAGATCCGTGTCATGTGCAGCAGTGGCAGATATTAAAGTGACAGCAGCCAATGCTGTCTGTCATTGAAGATAATCAAAAAATAAAAGGAAAATTACTCACTGCTCTTGACTAAAGAATTTTGTAGCTTTAATGAGGATTAATCTATATTCAATTTAGGCTATAAATTATGCAGTGCAGACTGTTTGATAACTTTATTCAATTTCTGTATATTTCCTATCTGTTAGACAGGTAGGAAAGGCACAGGTAAATATGACATTTATTATGTGAGGATTGTTTTAAGTTCACTTAAATGAAAAGTTTTCATATTTTTGAAGCCTAATTCATGTTAAAAAATTGATAGCTTTCAATTACACTAAAGTTAAATGGCTATAATTCATTTTTAAAATATGGGGGAGGATCTTTTTCATCAAGACATCAGTAAATGCATTAATATCATTGATACTGGCCTTCAATCATAAAAAGATGCCATCAAACAAATATTTAAAACACTGTCTTTGCTGTTTCTACATTAATTTCAAGTTATTAGAAATTACATTATAAAATATATTAAAAACATAAAAACTTGCAATTAAACAGAAAAAATGTGATTAATATAGTTAATCGATTGACAGCACTAATTTTAACAAATCTAAAACAATTTAAGATTTAAACAGAAAAAAAAACACTTTACAAACTTTAGACTTAGAAGTCCATGTCTAAAGTTTCACGCTGACATTTTTGATTCAGAGACTAAAAACAACGTTTTATTAAGTGCTTTTGATTTTTGAAAATAGTGTCACTGACCCAAAGGCAAATTACATGTGATTATTTTCATGCAATAACAAATCAGGCCACGAATTATGATCTTCCATGAACGTGTCCCCTCACCTCTGCTTGGCCTGCAGCGTTCCAGACTTCCTCCTCTCTTCCTCAAGCCGCCTGCGCGCCTCTTCCAGCTGTGTGAGAGGGTTGGGGGCTGGGTTGGGGGGCATGGTTGGGTCCTGGATGAAGGGATGCGAGGGCTGCACGTTATTGCGGAGCTGCGCGGTCACCCAAGGGTGCACAGCCCCCGGCCGTTCCACCGAACTTGGCCTCGACACCTCGTGACTCTGAGCTTTCTTGGAGCCGGAGATGCTGCTAAGGAACAAGCAAGACCAAAAGAGCTTTTACATGATTCCCTTCAAAAAACAGTGGTGTGTTACAATTTGGCATCATTATTAACACAACTATTTGAAAAGATGGTCAGTGGTCAACCTTTCATAGTGTATAAATCTAGAGAATGTAAAACATTAATCAATAATGAAGATGGTTTCTCACCCGTAAGGGCTCCTCTTATAGCGCCCAGCTTCCTTCTCACCCTCCATCATCCACTGCAGGATCTTCTGGTTCCTCTCCATATCATCAGGGGGCAAGGGTTCTCGCATCTCAAAGTTTCGACCATCTTCTCCTTTTCTGACCGGCCGCTTTGACATCGTGCTGCCTTTACTGCTACAGTGAGACACAAGAACATCAAAATCACTGAAAATGGCTTCACTAGATACATTTTCATTATACACCATAATTCAAAAGTTTGGGGGCAGCAAGATTTTTTTTTTTTTTTTTTATTTATTTTTTTATAAATACTGTCACTTTTGATCACTTCAATTCTTGCTGAATAAAAGTAAAGACATTAATAATATTACAAAAGATTTCCATTTCAAATAAATGCTGTACTTTTGAACTTCCTATTCAAAGTATCAAGATTCCCAAAAATACATTAAGCAGAACCCTCGTTTTGAACATTGAACATAAGAAATATTTCTTGAGCATCAAATCATTTTTTAGAATGATTTCTGAAGGATCATGTGACACTGAAAAATGGAGTATTGATGCTGAAAACACAGCTTTGATCACAGGAATAAATTACATTTTAAAATATATTCAATAAAAAAAAAACAGTTATTTTAAATTGTAATAATATTTTACAATATTACTGTTTTTGAGTGTAGTTTTGATAAAGTAAATGCAGCCTTGGTGAGCAGAAGGGACTTTCCAGAAACATTAAAAAGTCTTAACCACCACCAAACTTTTGAATGGTAGTGTATATATATCTGATAAAAGCCACTGAGACACATACCCATAACCCATGGGGTCCATGCCGTTGGGACCGACGCTCATTCCATCTGCATAGTTGCGTGACTTGGATCCATAGTGGTGTTGCTCCATATTCCAGGCTAAGCCCCCGTGCATCTTCATGGCTTCCGCCTCCACCTGTTCTTTGGGCTTTCCCCCCGCGGCATAGTGTGTGTGGTGAATGTGTTTGTGATGGTGCAGGTGCGCCGCCTCACCCTTCGGGCCCAGCCGAGCCTGGTGCTTGCCTTGGCCACCAGACAGCGGCATCATCAGTCCGGGAATCTTGCCAGCGGGCAGCCCGTCTGGGGAGCGGGACTTTGGAGAATGGCGGCCCGTGCCCGGAGATTGACAGCCGGGTGTTTTCATGACACGCTGCACATGCTCATCAAGGATGCTCTCTGGGTTTTCCTCATGTGCGTCCCGTAGCTGCAGCCCGTTGTAGCTCATTTCAGAGTAGCGACCGCCATAATGCTGCATGTGGATCGCAGGGGGAATCCTGTGATTGGCCAGGGAGGGGGCGGTGGAAATGTCTGCATCGTCACCTTCTTCTTCCTACAGGACAGAGAGATTACTCAATAATGACAAGATTTTTTTTCAAAATCTCAGATGTTTAGTATGAACTGGATCAGTAAAAAAAAGGAAAAAGAAGAATTATGTTTTATATATATATATATATATATATATACACACACACAGTACAGTCCAAAAGTTTGGAACCACTAAGATTTTAATGTTTTTAAAAGAAGTTTCGTCTGCTCACCAAGGCTACATTTATCTAATTAAAAATACAGTAAAAAACAGTAATATTGTGAAATATTATTACAATTTAAAATAACTGTGTACTATTTAAATATATTTGACAAAGTAATTTATTCCTGTGATACAAAGCTGAATTTTCAGCATCGTTACTCCAGTCTTCAGTGTCACATGATCCTTCAGAAATCATTCTAATATGATGATTTGCTGCTCAATAAACATTTATGATTATTTTCAATGTTGAAAACAGTTGTGTACTTTTTTTTTTTTTTCAGGATTCCTTGATGAATAGAAAGTTCAAAAGAACAGCATTTATCTGAAATACAAAGCTTCTGTAGCATTATACACTACCGTTCAAAAGTTTGGGGTCAGTAAGATTTTTTTAAAAAAAATTTTTGAAAAGAAATTAAAGAAATTAATACTTTTATTCAGCAAGGATGCATTAAATCAATCAAAAGTGGCAGTAAAAACATTTATAATGTTACAAAAGATTAGATTTCAGATAAACACTGTTCTTTTGAACTTTCTATTCATCAAATAATCCTGAAAAAAAATATTGTACACAAATATTTTGCACAATTGTACACATTAAATGTTTCTTGAGCAGCAGATCAGCATATTAGAATGATTTCTGAAGGATCATGTGACACTGAAGACTGGAGTAATGATGCTGAAAATTCAGCTTTGCATCACAGGAATAAATTACTTTGTGAAATATATTTAAATAGTACACAGTTATTTTAAATTGTAATAATATTTCACAATATTACTGTTTTTTACTGTATTTTTAATTAAATAAATGTAGCCTTGGTGAGCAGACGAAACTTCTTTTAAAAACATTAAAAATCTTAGTGGTTCCAAACTTTTGGACTGTACTGTACTGTATATATAAGTCTATTGCAGAAAACAATAGGCTGTAGAATCACAGTGCAGTAACGTGTTTAAACCAGCAGATGTCATACTTTCAAACTTCTATTGATATGCATTTGTTATAGTCACATTCAAAGCACACAAAAAAAAAGAGCCATGAGAGAATTCTCATATTGCTCAAAACAAGACTTTAATATTAATTTTAAATGGCACAAATATTTCTGGACAACCACAGACCTCTCTAAATCAGATTATAAATAATTTGACATGTCCGTTTCCTTAAGATTTAATAACACTTAATATTTTACTTGCGGATTTGTTCCACCCTTCCCCGATTTTGATTTTACTGGCAAACAACACTGAATCATCTTTTGACAAATTTAGTTTCAGTCATAGTCAAGTGACTAAATTACATTTTAGTCACATTCTGTATTGTTACTTGGAGTTTTTTTTAGACGGTAGTTTTGTCTATGAAAACAGTCATGACCTAAATGTAATTAAACTGTAATTGCGTTTCCACACCACAAACCCTGCAGTGTTACAGGCTAATTACTGGATAGAATATATTTAATCTGAATAGTGTCCAACATATTGCAGCTTCTGACTGAGTTATTTCTGACTGTTTTCCCCATATAATGAAGTTTTGTACGTGTATAACCATTTTTAGCAATACTAATTTAATAATAATTTTAAAAATCGTAAAATTCACAATATTACAGAATATTTCACAATATTACAGTTTTTTTGATCAAAATGTAGCTTTGGTGAGCATAATTTTAAAAAATTAGCATATGTATTTTCTTTAATCTGTTAACAAAAGTACATTTTATGTTTATTTTAGGGCTGCACGATATATCAGAATTATCAAAATATTGTAAATGTACATATCGCGACATGCATATCACAAAGGCATGCGATTTATGAATGATCTAAGTAGGTTACTACAAAACATTGCGAAAAGTGAATAGACTTGGTACGCGACTGTTACTTGCGTGACTTAACGTTAAGAGTTATTAACCGCAATAAGTTGCTGAACTCCTGTGGGTCTTACACTGTCTGCTGTCTGACACACAAGCTGCCTCTCTTACAGCGTGAAATCCCTTCAGTTCACTTTTGCGCCTTATTGCACTCAAACGGTCAAATACACACACTGTTATGTCAAAATGTCTGTCTTGGTGACTTGAGAGTCTTAAGTGAACGTTATCAGTTGTGAAAAAAAAATCGAATGCGTTTCAGTAGGATCTGTGGCCATGCATTGGGTTTCAAAGGAACAGTAGCCTAATACAGTAAACCTGCTGCTGTCTGTCAAACAACAAAAGATAAAGAGAAATTCACTCACTGCTCTTGCTCTTTATTATGAATCAATGTATATTTAATTCATGTGAAATCAATGCAGTGTTTTAGATTTACATTTGATCATTCAATTTCTGTATTGTTTCTTACTTGAATGCTATTTCAAGTAAGAATTTGTCCTATTGTTCGTAGTTCTTATTTTTTAATAACCAAGGTAAATTAAAAATGACAAATACAACTAATCGTCCACTCCTAGTTTCAGATGTTTTTGTTTACCTGGATGATCTTGATGTTAAGATTTAGGTTGATATAACTATATATTATCGTTCAAAGATAATATAATTTTTTGGTATTTAAATATTGACAATTTTTTTTCATTTGTTTACATTGATGTTAAATTGACATTGACCAGAAGTGTTTTAGCATTACTTGAAAAAGTAATGTCACAAATTTGACACTTTCAGAAGTTGCAGTGATGATTTCTTTTCCAGCAAGAATGCGAAACATATTTTGGTTCTATAATTTTTAAATATAATTTAAATTGATTTTACAATATCGTATCGCATATTGAATATCACATTATTTAACAAGGTGTCGCATATTGCATTTTTCTTCAATATTGCACAGCCCTAGTTTACTTCAATCAAAAGTGCCTTTTCATTTGGTTGTCTTCTCATTTTCATAATGGAGAAAGTCAATAAAACCAAAGCCACAGCAATGCTTTGATTCTCTCTCCAGGTAGTGAAGTCCAAGGAGATAAGGAATTCTGAGGATTTGGCTCATGCATAATTTTATTTTTACTGAACAGCTGTGCAGGTCAGCACTTTGGATGATCTTTGACAGATCATGCCAAAAAAAGGAGACGAGGTGGGAGACACGAGACAAATTCAACCGCAATGCGCAAACCATCCAACTTTCAAAGCGCCGATTCAACCTCTAAAAACTGAAAATGGTGATTTTTAGAGTTTATTCAGACTGGTCAAGGCTGAGTTGCTGGCAAAAAACATGTCAGAGTCCATCCTGCTCAGTGGACCAAAGAGAGCTAGAGCTGTATATAGAAGACAGTCGCTCAGCTGATAGGTACAGAAAACTTAAAACAGGTTTGCTGAAAGCCAAGGCGCCGATGAGAATATCAATTAAGAGACAAATGACATTCCTCCTTCGGCTCTTAATAACTCAAAGTCACTGTTCTGTGACGGAAGTTCCTCTTACAGGAGGCCAAACTACATAAATAATCTGCCTTGAGACTTAACACCTGGCTTTGAGTCGGAAAAAAGATTCCCATTTGCGGTGTGCGCAAGCATTTCTTCACGCCCCGGCTGACTTCAAACAAAGTCATTACACTGAGGCAGACTAGCAAGTAGCTCAATCTCGGCAGGTGAATCACCTGACACCGAACAGAAAGACGAAAGAAATGAGCAGAGTCCCCTTGATAAGACAGGAAGTCTTTAGAACACATCCGACTGTGTCACTCGTGATGAGAAACGGTACAGAACTCAGGTGTTTGATCCATCTACTATAGCTCAAAATAATACAGTAGTGATGTGACGATTCCCTGGCATGTTTGGATGCTCTACTCACCAGTCGAACCCTCTTGAGCCGCTCCTCCAGTTTTTCTTGCGCCTCACGTTCCCTCAGCACCCCCTCCAGCCTGCTGATCAGCTCCGCCGCAAACTTCTCCGGCTCAACGTGAATATCCTTTGGCATCCGGTTTGTGCGCTGATGGGAAGAAGACAATGTGAGTCGGTACTCAAGGTCACCATTCACATTCAATATAATGCCTTTAAAAAAGAAACTACAGCTGCTGATTACACAGGTATGTGAAGAGAACAATATCACATGACAGTGTAAAATACAATATTGAAAGCAGAAGAACTAGACAGACAAAGACATATTTGGATATTGTGCTACTGAGAATTAATGCACTGATTCTGTCCACACACACACTAAAGTTTTAGTGTAAAAGCATCAGCTTAAAAGGACTTAAAGGATAGCAGGCTATAATACATCTTCGCTAATGCAATACAATATCGTTGATATTACTTTGGTCGAAAACAGGACCAACAAATGGTTGCAGGAATGTGATCAGCTAAAGACAAAAAGAAGATGGTTTGGAAGATGGGAATATGGTTAGCGTAAATTATAAGCGACTCAAACACAGAACTTGCAGAGTAGCATTTACTGTGAATCAAGGCTGAAAATGAGCAGTGCTGTGCTTTGGCTTTATTCTGAAACATACAGTGCGTGAGACTATTTATTTATATAATTACATCACAACAGGCGTGATTTGATGATCACACTTAGCCATATCACATTCTCACCTCCATGCATTGTCAAAATTCATAAAAAAAAAAAAATAAATAAACTTTTTTTTTTTTTTTTTTTAAATGTGGTTGTCACAGAGAAAGTAGTTAATATTAACCGTTTAGTGTGTAAAATCAAACTGGTGTGATTTAAATAAACTTCCATTTGGTGCCTCACTACTGAAAATCCTAACCTTTTTAAATCAAAGAATATGATTATTTTGTAACGTACTTGGATAACATCTACAGATCGCATCTTGTGACCAAACTAAATGTAAAAAAAACAACAACATTATTTATACTCTAACCTGATATTAAATGTACTACAACACCAAAAGAAAGGCCACAATTAAATTCGGTACTATAGGTAAAGGAAAGAAACTATTTTTTTTAATACACTACAGTTCAAATGTTTGGAGGTCGGTAAGATTTCTTAATGCTTTTGAAAATACTCTTCTGCTCACCAAGACTGCATTTATTTGATCAAAAATACAGTAAAAACAGTAATATTGTGAAATATTATTCCAGTGATGGTAAAGCTGAATTTTCAGCAGCCATTACTTCAGTCTTCAGTGTCACTTGGTCCTTATAAATCATTTTGAAAACAGATGTGCTGCTTAATATTTTTGTGCAAACCATGCTACATTTTTTCAGGATTCTTTGATGAATAGAAAGATCAAAATAACAGTATTTATTTAAAATGAATCTCAATTGAAACACTTCTTGCTTAAAGTATCAACATAAATAAATATAAATATAAATACAATGAAATTATTTTAACTCCAAACTTTTGAAGTTTAATTTACTTTTGAAGGTAATGTACATTCCTCACAGTCTATGCATGTCTTCGGATAATTTTGGGAACTTTCAAACTGAAAATAATGTAAAGTATTAAGTAAACTACACAAGTCCTCCTCTAGCACAATAATCCCATGTCCTACCAGAATTATGCCCTATTTGAAACCATGGCAGAGGAAAAAAAACAGGCCAGAGGAAGCAGTCAGAAAACATACAACCTAACATGAGAAAAGGTTAAACACTCCAAAAATCAATCCACCTTCACATCTTACACTTGCAACATGAACCCAAAACTTATAACAAAGAGCTGACTATCAGATAATCACTCTTCATCTGAGAAGATTATGTGGCACAGGGGACAGCTGCATTGTACCATTTTCTCTTCTAAAACCAATGAAACTCCAAACAACAGACATCCAGGAAATGTATTATTCCAGAAGTCTGGAAAGAGAAAGAGAGAGATGGGGGAGGACACATGAAGAAATATAGTTGCAGGCAGTGCCTGGACAAGGTCCAATAAAACCCTTACAGGAGCCGTTAAAATTTTGATTACAGGGCCAAATCTGATCTAAAGTCTGTTTCAGCTTTCTTTGTTCTGGCCTTCTGTTTGCTTAAGATTCATCAGTCTCCTCCACAGCCCACACGGTTACATGCCCAGTGGAACTGCAGAATCTGTCAAGTCTTGACAAGGCGTTTTGGTTACTAACACTGCCTCCCTGCCGCAGACCACGCTTACAGAATATGAGAGAGCCTTTTAAACTTAACAGAGACAGAACGGGAGAATGCAACCAAAGGGGAAAAAAGAAATCTAAGTGAGAGAATGTTAAAGGTTTAGAACCACAAACATAGTGTGAATGTAATGTGCAACACAAGAAGAGATGAAGCAATAAGAACTAAAGGTCAAAGGTTCAGCTAAAAAATAAAAATTCTATCATTTACTTAATGTTGTTCTAAATCAATATACTGCTCTTTAATCCACTGAACAAGAAAGCAGATGTTAGGCAAGTCTTTCAATCTGTTCTTTTTCATAACAGAAGAACAGGCAAAAATGTGTCATTTTTCACACTTAAATATCATTTGTGTGATTTGAATAAACACTACCATTGTTTGGGATATATATATATAAAGGATGTGCCCAATGCCTAAATCTGAATTCAGAAAGGCATGGAAAAAGAATAACTAGAGTTGTCAAAAGTACCGACTTCGGTACCAATCGGTACTGAAATTTTAAAAATGTGATGCTTTGAGTGCTGTTGAGTGGATTCATAAACACCTCTGATTGGCAACTGTGTTCACGGGTCATCGGATATATCTGTGATTGGCTACAATGATCAACGCACGGGAGGCATTTGAAAGCACGTCTTCCATAGTTTGAACTTTAAAGCGGGAGCGTTTGAAAGCAGGCATCCATCGCAGACCAGTCCGCTGACAGATGCCTGCATTCAAACGCTCCCGCTTCCAAAACGTGTGTATTTGTGTAAGTGCTCGGTGAAGAGCGTCATTGATAGGGTTGGGTATCGTTTGAATTTGAACAATTCCGATTCCGATTTCGATTCCTTGTTTCGATTCCGGTTCCTAACGATTCTCGATTCTGATTCTTTTAAGAGGCAGGGTCAAAAAAAGTTTAGGATATTTTAAATGAGCTAGCTAACCAACGGTCTTTCTGAAGGAAATAGTCTGACCTTCTCCATCAATTTTAATTCTTTGAACTTTTTACTTTTTATGAACTTTACTATGAATTTCTCACAGGGCTGTTTTCAACTACAATATAAATATCAAATCTATGAACTTGAATATAAATATTATAAATTATGAATATATTGAAAACACATTTACACATGAGTGTATGGCTGCATTTACACTGCAAGTCTTAATGCACAAATCCGATCTTTTGACCATATCCGATTTTTTGGCCAGTGTGTTTACACTCACTGTGTTTACATTAGGCTACTTCCTGCCCCAAAATGATCGTCACTGATAGTTTTAAATGCACATAGTAGATCCTCGGGTTTTGAATGGCCGTGCTATTAAAATTATTTATAGGCTATAATTCATGGAGTGGCCATGATTAGCCTGTCAGAATGGATAAGTTAACAGCTGTCATGGATGTATTGCAGCGCGAATTCTGACTGAACGGATATAGACCGGAAAATAAAGGTACTTTGTAACGTAGGTCGCATGTTCAGAGATCGGATATGCATCGGATTTAAAACCACATTTGGAAGTGGCTCAGATCGGATACGAAAAAAAATCGGATCTCGTTGTGGATTGCCAGGCTGGGGGTCGGAGCCAGAGGAAGAGGCAGCGGAGGACGGTCGGCGCAGCGCATCAAAGAGATTTAGCCTATTTATTTCTACTCCATGAACTCGGAGGTGCTTTATCATGTTCGACGTGCACCCTCCTATGCACGAAACAATCTTGCCGCAAATGTTGCATTTTGCCGAGATTTCGTTCTATTTAGAAAATTGAAGCCACACTTTGGACCGCCGACGCACGCTATCCATGTTCGGCTCGCTCGGTTATGCCAACACTTTTGGTGGACGCTTCTTCGTTGGTGTTAAGCGGTTTCTTCTTCCAGTCGGCGGACTGGGAATCGAAACTAGGAATCGAAATTTTACCTTTTGAACGATTCCGGGAAAATCGCAAAGCTAGTCCCGGTTCCAATCGATACTCGATACCCAAGCCTAGTCATTGATGACTATTTACAACATTTTTGAAGCATTGAAGCCAATCAAAGACATATCTGATGAGCCGTGAACACAATGACCAATCAGAGGTGTTTACGAATCCGCACAACAGTGCTCAAAGCGTCACATTTTTAAAATTCGAGTACCGATTACAGGTACTGAAGTTGACAACTCTATGAATAACACATTCTATAGAGCACCTAAAGGGACATGGTTAGGCTTTCATCAGTCGTTGGTTACATTACAGTACATCAGATTTCACTTATCACGTGAAGAAAGTAAATAGGTGGTCACACTGCACTTTTCGCTCCATTGACTTCCATTCAAACGCATGCAAATTCATCAGACCAGAAACGCAAGCTCACATGAAAAGTTTCACATTTCGCTGCATTCCAAAGTTCAAGTTTGGTGAACTCTGACCTGTGAATTCGCATCACGTGAAAACCAGTAGAAGATCGATACATCACGGCATGACCTCTTGGCTGAATTAAAATAATGATATTTTTGCAGTACAATCAAGTCGAGTAGATTGTATATTTTTACATAAATATAGTACTATTTGTTATATGTTGAATTCATGTTTAATAAACAGATGCAGCACAGAGTGCCGTGACATCACATCACGACCGTTGCAGTGTCTGAAATAATTTTGCATGCTTAAAGTCTAGTGTGACCGCAGCTTTAGGAGAGATGACTGACAGGACGGTGGCAGAGGATTTGGTGCACAACAGATCCTGAGCATCACTGACAAATATCTTATCTTGTAAAAAGTGTGGTCAGTACCACTGCTCTCTTTACACAGAGTACACGTGATCGCAAATCGGAAAGGGAAAGTAAAAAAAGCAGCATGCATTCAAAAGCGATTTCAATACCACGCATATTAATAGCAACTCACTGATGCCCGCAAATAATATGCAACATAATTACTCAACTATGTAATTGTGAGAAAGCGCAAAAGCTTTGAAATATGTTTTTTCCATCACTATGTCCCTTTAGGGGCTCTGTAGAATGAATCATTTACTTTAAGAACATAGTATTCACTTCGGGCACATCCCTAATATATATACACAACTGTTTGTTCTGGTTCTCGAGTCTGATTGGCTGAGAGCGAGTGTCAGAGGAGCAAACCCACTGTAATTTTACAAATACTACTGTTATTGTACATCCTGCTAAACATCATTTGTGTTCATTGAAATAAAGTCAAGTTTGAAACGACATGAGGGTGAACAAACTGTGACAAAACTTACATTATCAGGTGAACTCTCATTTTAAGAAAGTTTGTACATCTGCAACTTGTCATTCGATAATCAGATATTGGTGCGCATGCAGAAAAATCAGTAAAGAGTTTCCAGTAAGTCATGCACGAACGAGCTGAAGTGTCTTCGCTGCCTCCACAGCTTTCAGTCTCTATAGGATGAGTGAAAGGCCCTGGTGAGGGGAAGTGTATGTTTGCTCTGTTAAATTGGGCTCTATCTCAGAGGCTCCAATTATGCTGGAGCCAGTACAGTGGGAAAGCCGAGCCATCAGAGGGGGAGGCTTCACATCTGCTGGGGCAGAGCAGGCAGAGCTGACGAGAGCATCAGGAACGCTTTAGACAGCACACTCGCGCTCTCTCACTCTCCATCAGCTATTCGCCGGCACATGATCAAAGCTCCCCAGCCACCGCTGTGCATCTTAAGAATGCACATTCATTTTAGGGGCGATGGGAGAGACAAGGCAGGGGGAAGAAAAGAGAGAGTAAGAATGACAGGGAAAGACCAGAAGATGATGGACGGAGACAAGGCACAGAGAATAAAATAAAAAGAAGGAGTGGGGGTGAGAGAGAGACAGAGAGAGAGAGATGGAAGAAGTGGAGTGGAATAAAAAGGTAGAGAGCACACACACACAGTTTTGTTTTGCTATCAAAGTGAGGACTTTCCATAGGCATAATGGTTATTATACTGTACAAACTGTACATTCTATTCCCCTACACTACCCCTACTCCTAAACCTACCCATCACAGAAAACTTTCTGCATTTTTACATTTTAAACATTGTTTAGTATGTTTTTAAAGCTATTTAAAAAACATGAGGACTCATGAAATGTCCTCATATCTCATGTTTACGTCGTAATACCAGTGTAATACCAATGTCATTATACAAATTTGTGTCCTCATAAATCACACACACACTGCATTGTAAAGTCAACAGGGTGTTCTGGAAATCCAACGCATACTCACAGGAATATGAGGTAGTGGCACTCGCCCATTAACTTTGGCACTTTCGTGTATCTCACGTCGATGCGGTTTACGATACCTATAAGGTGGGACTCCATCTCTGTAGGGAAAAAACACAATGGTATTTTAATACACAATCTGTGTCAATATCCAAAAAAAAACATATTTGAAATCATTGTCTTCTACATAACATCTTGATGGTCCAATGGTGGATGACTGCGTAAAGAAATAATTTACCTCAAAAATACAAAAAACAAACACCAATTGTCATTTACTCACCTGTATGACTTTCTTTCATCCATAGAAAACTAAAGGACATGTTTAGCAGAATGGCAATTTTGCCTAAAACTATTACAAATCATTTTCGGTAATTGAAAGCTAAAATAAAATATAAATATTACATGAAAAATTTAAACTTATTTCAGTTAGCAGCCGAGGCAACATTTTCATTGAAGTGCTTAAATGACTAAAATAAAAATATATACGTAAAAAAGAAACACTTTACAATAAGGTCCCATTTGTTAACATCAGCTAATGCATTAACTAATACTAATTAACAATGAGCAATATGTGGGTCAGTATTTATTGATATTTGTTAAATGTTAGTTAAAAATAAAAACGATTAAAATTTAACTTACTTCATGGTAGCTCAGGCCTATTAAATAATATTAAGATACAACTTTGTAAATGCAACATTGACTAACAATAATAAATGCTTTCGAAGTATTTCTTGCTGTTAACTAATGTAAACAAACTGAATCTTATTGTAAAGTGTTACCACAAAAACTAATAAAAATTACAAAATCTAAAATTAAAATGAAAACTGATAATATAACATGGAAAGCTAATTATATACTATACAGAAAAATATTAAATACTTCAATAGCATATCAAACCTAAAATAACACTAAGCTGCTCTGAAAGTAAATGGGGACCACGGCTGTAAAGCCAAATATTCTGCAACCATTTCAGTCTGTTTAAAACTATCATATGGCTTTAGAAGATATACTTCTGAAGACTTATGGATGATGCTTCTAAGGCACTTTTTTTTGTCTTTTTGTAGGCGTGACAGTCCCTGGTCCCTATTCACTTCCATTATACGAAAGAGAGCAGCAGACATTCGGCTAAACATCTCAGATCCATATCACACAAAGTCATACAGGTTTGGAATGGCATGAGGGTGAGTAAACAATGGCAATTTTCATTTTTGAACCAACTATGGCTTTAACCGTAGTATCATTTGTCTAATCTCCATAAATGTCAGTTTGCAAAGCTAGCATTTAGTGAAAGCTTCATCATTGTGTATTTTGTGATGGTAGGTAAACCTGCGATGAAAAACGTGCTACGCATCAGTGGTTTTAGCGGAGCTTGCTAAATGCGAAATGTTACATCATTACCATGTGTGACTTATAAAGAAATGTCAGTTCTACAGGGAACAAAATGGTAATGTTGCTTCATAACGACTATGCGCACAAAAGACAGTCCTTGTGTGAGAACAGAACTCAGACTGCAATGTTAAAGTGATTGCAGGTGTTTACGTTTTTGTTGTGGGACTGAAAATGCGAAATTGTCCTCCCCCCTGTCTGGCAGAATCCCTGGGGCAGTGGCAGCAACTGCTTCAGAGCAGAGCATGTTTGGGGTCCTTCACTGACACACGCACAGGGAGCCTTTAATCCCCCAGGGTCCTGCTGTGGACCCCCCTGCATCGCTGCCTGGCAAACAGCTGATAATGGCCTCTAATCTAGCCCACTTCAGACACATGTTTTTGCCCTGATGTGCCTTTAATGTGTTTTTTTGTAGAACACGGATCACTCATGCCATCTCTGAACTCGGCACACTCCCTGTTGCTGCCTCGCTAGCTAAAACTCGTCGCCAGTCGAAACCCTCTCAAAATGAACATCCAGAACGAAAATGTTACTGCTAAACGACAGTCTGAAGATGCGGTCACATCTACCGTTGTTCGGCTAATTTTTCGAGGGTAAATTCGACGTGAGGACGAACGATTTTCCCACACAGATTTCGCAATGGGTTCAAGTTGATCACGTGGATTCGCTGACCTGGGGTGCATTTCCAGAAACGATGTAACTCACTACTTAACTACCATAGTACGATGCATCGTTGGAGACTGTTAAGTCGTGACGTAAGGAACGCCATTTATGAGCGCTATTTATTCATATTAAAACATCAAACATTTTAAAAACTTAAACATTTTAAATACTTACAGTCTACACAACAGTCTTCGTGCTCACAGCGTCACAGACATTAATATTTTAATGATTTATAAAAGATCAATCACTGTCTGGGCATCTGGAATTTTGGTATGGAGATAAAGGTTATGATTATAATTTTTTTGTAGTATTACACCACATCGTGTGTGTATATTAGCACCATTTGTTGTTTTTCTCGTGGTATGAGATGGAGCGTTTGGACCCGGAAGCGCTGCCGTGTGACGTTAGACTTAACAACCGAATAAATTCAGCATCTGATGACTGCTTTGCTATTTTTGTTCTCCTTTATGTTGCTTTATTTCCATTTGTTTTATTCAAATTGCGGGTTCCCTCTCACATCACGCCGGGGTTTCACGCCGTACTAGAGAAAGCTCACACATACGCGCACTTCTTAACACCACTTTAATTCTCTTGACAATCTAAAAGATGTAAAATGAAATTTGTATATACACTGCTGGGTAAAGAAAATGGGCCAAGCCCAAAATGGCTAAACAGTAAGTTACAGTCTTAACCCCAAATTACTAGTCAGAAAATTAGCACAACTTAAGCAAATGCACTACTTTAAAAGCCATTGCTGTCTCAGGAAAAACATCAAAGATAGAATTAAACTTTTGGCAGAATATGAGAAATATGTGTATGAAGTGATGCATCACAATGAAGCACAAGTTGAATGGTGATGCTCCAGAGCAGTGTCTTTGAAAATCTGCTGAGAAATATAATAATAAATGCATCTCCACCACAGTGAAGAATGGAGGAAGAGGTGTCAATGTGTGAGGAGCCTTCCTTTTTAGCTGCTGGTACTGGTGAGATACTTCACTGTGGAAACTCTTTTAATGTTTTGGAGTGCAGGAGAATATTGCAGAATGGCTTACATCTCACAAATTAAAAGTTGTTATCTAAAGAGGAATAATCAGATGTTATTTTTCATCAAGATAAAGGCTCCTGCTCAAACTGCAAAGACAACCAAGAAGTGGCCTAAGAAGTCCATCAGGCTCATGTTTTGGCCTGGTCAGAGTCCAGATTTGAACCCTGAAGTGAATATTTGGTTTCACATTAAACTCAAATGAACTGGGAGACATTTTTCAACTACTCATGAACTGTTTGAAGCCATTAACATTAACATGGCTTAAACTTTTAAAGAAAAGTTATGAGAAGGCTATTCAATGCCAAGTTACTTTATCTACAGTATTTGTGCAATTCCTGCAAATTTCATGACTTGTGATTTGTGATTAAAATTGTTAAGACAATTTACAAGACCACTTTTTTGCCCAGGAGTGTATAAATAGATTGAAAGATATAGAATACACAGCATGTTAGCTTGCTTATTTTACTAAGCACATGATCTGAATATATGCTGGTCGAGAGCTGTAGTTCCAACCACACAATTTTGCGATGCTGTTTTGCGAATGTTTGAATCATTGAACTATGTTGGTAACGACGAAACTTGCGACCATAGTTGGTTAATGATGCTTTTTGGTTTGAAAGTGACATCTGTGTGAGCTGTGCTTTGTACATCTCTACACTGTTGACAATGAATCTTTTTCAGCCACTACATTTCACTAATGTGACTGCTCCTTGACAGGGAATGAGAATTGGCTGCATTCATGAGTTTAAAAAAACCACTTCCACGTAAATGGAGGGAAAATCATTTCATATCACAATATTTTCTCCAGCCGACCATGCCCTCTCGTGTCAGCCATTTAATTGCATGAAGCCGAAAATATTTTGGTAGCCATGCAATGAGTAGACAAATTTGATTACACCTAAGGCCAAAGCGCTGTTTATTCTTTTATGAGCTCTTATTTTCAGGCCTTGTTTGTTTTCAATATTTCATTTCCTGTTCCCTTCTGTAACCTGCTTGTGTGGAGTACAACGTGAAGGCCATTTCCTTTGTTTTCAGGGAAAGTTAATTTGAAGGAAAACAAGTCAATGCCTTCAAATTACAGCCTGCAGCGCCTCATACCTCCCAATTTGAAGCTCTATAATTAGCATAAGTAATGACATTTAGAAGCTTTCATTGGTGTGGATAATGAGCAGATGGTCCTCCTCAGAGGAGAGCAGATTTGTTTCTGTTCCCAAAGCAGAGCTGGGGGAAAATGGCACTAATTCTGCGTGCACAAGACACTGCTCTGAGACCAGCCTCCACTAACAGCTGCCAATGACATGTAATATTGAGCTTTGCCTGCGCATCTTCCTTTCGATTGTCGAAATATCTGTGCTTTTGCAGAACCGGCTGCAAGTTTCTTGGAGGAAGAAAATCCTGCTAAATTGACTCGGGACGGTGTGGTGAAATTGAATCGCTCTAAGCTCTCGGATGGAATGTTCCACCAGCTTGCGGTGGCGAGAATGGATCTGTGTGTATTTTTGTGTCTATAGATGTGTACGTACACACTGCTGTCGGTCAGGGAGAGTGTGTCTGCATCACTGGACATGCTCTGCTGCTCGCTGTCGTTGGCACTGGTGGCGGGAGCCAGCGCGTAGCCGGTGTTCACGTAGTACGGATTGATGGGCTCCCTCCATGAAGAGTGTCTGTTGATGAGAAATGGGACAGTGGAGATTCCTGTTAGACACGTGATGAGGAAAACAATACTAGTCATTTCAGTGAAACAACGCATCACATTCATTCATTTCTGAGTATCAGACATAACAGCGTATGATGGATTCTCAGCTGATTGTAATTAGTGAATAATCACTTTCTATGGCTGGACTGCTGGTCTCTCAACTTGACCAGTAAGATCACATTTCAATAATGCAACAGACACCAGACTTCAGCATCACCTTCCAGGGGCAACAAATAACAGAGGTACTAATACTACCAACATCAACAAAACAAAAAAGGCAGGGAAAGTAATCATAAATGCAACATGCGATATTTAGACATTAAATAAAATGAATAATTAAAATGACAATGATGAATAAGTTCCTGTCAATCATGAACAATGAATAATACTGTAAATAAATACAGAAATCAATCTCGCATAAAGATATTAAGCCAATGAGTTATTTTGAATTATCAATTTAATTATTTCCTCATAAGCTCATGAACACCAATATCAATATTTTGTGAAGGCTTACTTGTTCTTTTTAGGCCCATTGAAACAAATGATTTTAAAATTAATATTGTTTTGCGCTTATTTTTATAGTATATAGTATTTGCTCTCTATGAGCAGAGAGCTTACGAACAACATGTAATGGCGGAGCGCCTAGAAATTACAAACATACAAACACAAACAAGCATTGGTATCGGACTATACAAAAATGTATCAGCTGTAAAAACCTGTTTGGATCATCCTTATATCATGCAATTACAATTACATTCAAAAATGTCTTCATAAAGACAGCACCGTGCCCTACCAGATCTGGCCTTATTCAAGGACTTGCCTTCTATTAATGATATCTAATAAACAACTAATCAAGAGTTTCATCATCTAATTAACCTTAAACATTTCCAAAATTAGGTTTCAGCTGGGTGGAGGCAACATGCAGACAATGAAATTGTCAGAAAACCAAATTATCTTGCAATTAGTTAAAGCCGACAAAGAACAACAACATGCCACACAGTTGAGGACACCATCTTGTCATGCGAAAACTGCAGCATGAATAAGTGCAACACTGCTTAGGTGCTCTTAAAATATAACCTGGTTAACGCCCTGTTGTTCTAGCTACAAGGTTCATGCACATTTTCCATTTCAAAATTCCATTCTTTTCCAGACTCAAATTTTTCAAACCTCTCTGTAGATTTTTTTCAGCATTAAATTTGGTATATAGCACAGTCATCTGTTAATATATTTGAGTTTTGTTTTATCATTTGTTTTCTCAAAAGTGATAACACGCGATACCATCAGAATAAACCTAAAACGCTTTTAGAACCTGCATATATTCACCTCTGACACATTGGTGTGACACTGTAAATGTTTGATGTGGCACAAACAACAAAGTACAGTCTGAATTAAATGATTGTTGCTGGTTTGAGTGGCAATTGAGTAAACATTCTTTTAGTGAAGTTCAAAAGAGACCCGCTTATGGTGAAGAGAAACACTTCTGAATAATGAAAATGTGCGCCTTGAATTCATTCAGTTGTGTTCAAGAATCACTGTATGATCTTGAATCTTTTACCAAGAAAACACGTATTTTTAGAAATTCTTAATTTCATATATTTTAGGAAACTGAAAAGGGGCAATAGTTTGGAACATTTCTTTTCTATACTGATATTTTCCACAAAAACAATTTAAAAAACAAAAACTGTATTTTATCACAGAATTACATTTTTTAAAAATCATAATCAGTTACTGAACAGAATTCCCAAATAGGGGTGGGCAATATACACCGGTAGAAACTAGTGTTGTCAAAAGTACCGACTTCGGTACCTAGTCGGTACTGAAATTTAAAAAATGTGACGCTTTGAGCGCTGTTGAGTGGATTTGTAAACATCTCTGATTGGCCGTGGTTTTTACGGCTCATCGGATATGTCTGTGATAGGCTTCAATGATCAACGCTGTAAAAACGTTGTAAATAGTCATCAATTAATCTCTTCACTAAGCGCTTACACAGATACACATGGGAGCGTTTGAAAGCAGGCGTCTATCGCGGATCGGTCCACTGTTAGACACCTGCTTTCAATCGCTCACGCTCCCACTTTCAAAACGCTTTCAAATTCAAACACTTCCGTGTGCTTTCAAATGCCCCAACGCATTGATCATTGTAGCCAATCACAGGCATGTCTGATGAGCGCATCAACACAATGGCCAATCAGAGATGTTTACGAATCCGCTCAATAGCGCTCAAAGCGTCACATTTTTTAAATTTCAGTACCGATAGGTACCGAAGTCGGTACTTTTGACAACACTAGTAGAAACTGGTAAAAATTTGACAACCGGTAAAGATTTTGGACTATCGTCTCAATCGCGGTTACGCTCACGTGAGGTTGCTGTCACGAAAGCTTATCACTTGCATGCGTTTTTAAGCATTGCAGTTTAACAACAAGTGATTTTAAACCGTTAAAGCGCAATTAGCAGCGAAAGAGAACTAATTTCAGCACATGTGTGCGCTCTGAGAGACGGTTTCTCAGCGCTGTCTGAGGACTGAACTGAGTGCTAACTGGGCTTGAACAGTTAAATACACATACCCAGTAGGCCTGCACGATAAATCGTTATAAAATCGCGATCTCGATTCACCCTGTTCACGATTTAATTTTTAAATGACTTCGATTTAAAAAAAAAATTAAAAAAAATCAGCCTTTATTTTGAAAGGACCGCTCTCACAGGGCTTCACCCTCAGCCAACGACAAAGCGCCTTTTAGTCTCGTGTTTCACTCTTCGAGCGAGCGCGGTAGTTCGGAAATAAACAAAATGGATATTGATGAAAACCCAGGTCCTTGTGACGAGAATCAGCCAACCACTCAGTCTCAACTTGTTCCGAAAAAAGGCTCACATTCGGTGGTGTGGAAGTATTTTGGATTCAAGCAAGAAGACGAGGGTCAATCTGGTGTGATTTGCAAGGTATGCTTTGCTTTGTTTTGTCATGGTTCATGTGTGCAATAAACATTACATTTCATGAGAAAAAAAATCGTTGTAGAGAATCGTGATATCAATTCTAAGCTAAAAAATCGTGATTCATATTTTTCCCAGAATCGTGCAGGCCTAATACCCATGTGTCAAAGTGACCATGTATTTGCAAGTAAACAGAGCCATATGTCTTAAAGGCAGGGTAGGCAAAAAAATGTATAAAAAACTTTTTTTCAAAATTTGTTTAAACTTTATTTATATATCAATACATAATTAAAATGTAAGTACTCTGAAAAAGAAAGTATAAAAATCGAGTGTCTGTAGACCTCTCACGACTGTTTTAAAGACAGCTCATTATTTCCATTCACTCCACCCCCTCCCTTCTGGGCTCCTTCCAAAGCCACGCCCCCAAAACGCATGAACGTGTGACTCCGACCACTGAGCTGGAAGACGCATTATTTACCTGAGACGAGCGGAGAGGAAGGAGCACAGTGCATGTAGTGACATCATGTCAGAATCACATGTAATAAAAATAACTTTAAAATTATGAAGATAAACAAACAAGATGTATTTTAGTACTCACTATCAAGCTAGCATATTGATATTGGTATAAGTTTAAAATATATA
The DNA here is from genome assembly GCF_018812025.1 of Megalobrama amblycephala. NCBI lineage: Eukaryota > Metazoa > Chordata > Actinopteri > Cypriniformes > Xenocyprididae > Megalobrama > Megalobrama amblycephala. The sequence continues at coordinate 41,127,626 of NC_063044.1, forward strand.
TTTTTTGATTCGCTAACGAGCTAGTTATCTATAAGGCAAAGCTAAAAACAGGTTGCATGATACACGTTTTTCCATTACCATCATTTACACTGTGATGAAGATGAATTTCGTGTAAGATTCATAACATATACGTTGTTCTACAGATCAACAGAGTAACATACACTCAAATATCAACTCACAACTGCATTGCAGACACAAAATAATAACACACACATACAACAAAGTGTGTACGACACACACAGATACAAGATAAAGACATCAGTAAACATAGGTAGAGAATATAAAAACAAAACAAAGGCGAAAAAAACGTGCAGGTAAACTTGCAGGTGAACATGGTAAAAGACTTAGACAGAGGGTAAAATTATGCACAATTCAACACTATAGCTATCATTATTTATCGTCTCTACTACGGCTCGCTAAGTAATGTTATGTTAGCTATATTACGCAGCTACGTGTGCTAATGACACATGCTTCATGAAAAAATAAACAAAAAAATATGTATGATCAAAATACAAAAAGAAAGATTTACCTGTCCAGCAGAAATAAAGCCATCAAGGAGTCACTTTTCAGCCCCTTGAGTTCCCTCAGTTCTCGCCATCGCTGGAAAGCCACGCCGATATTAACTCGCGTTTTATTTCTTTGTTTATCCAAAGACTTTTTGTTCATTGCCTTTTCTTGTACTGTTACTGTCTTCCTTTTTTTGCCTGGTTTGCCTTCACTAACTGCATAGGCCGATACTGTGAATTTAGCTTGCTGTTTCTCTGCCATTGTTTTGGTATTCCTAGGATCCGTGCCTCTTGGATTCCCCAAATCAAACGTGCGCGCGCAAGTGGGCAGGTCATGTGTGGCAAAAGGGTGGTTGCCATGGTTGCGAGAGAGTGACAGCCGCCTAAGCCAATCCTATGTTTCGTCCCGGATGGAAATAATGAGCTGTGTTTAATACAGATTAAACGGTCTAGAGTCACTCGATTTTTATACTCTTTTTATCAGAGTTCTTACATTTTAATTATGCATGTATATATATAGAAAGTTTAAACAAATTTGGAACAAAATTTCTTACCTACCCTGCCTTTAAGTGAAGGTACAGTTAGTGAAAGAAAGACAAGGCTTGAGTATAATGGATCAGTGCAGTCAGTCTTAGGGGCCATTCACATATTGCGTCTTTTGCGCGCTCAAATACGTTATTTCCACTAGTGTTGTCAAAAGTACCGGTACTTCGGTACCAAGTCGGTACTGAAATTTTGAAAATGTGACGATACCAGCATTTCTGTAGAACCGGTAGTACCGAGAATCCGGGTATATTCGGTACCCACTGATAGGGCTGTGCCAGTATTTACTTGAATATGACACGAGTGAAGCACAAAGCTTTGTTTACAGAAGAAATAATAGGTTAGCAATTAAATGTGACATCGCAGCCATGGAAACATTTTGGTTAATGCCGAATAAGAGAGGTGCGTGAGTCCATACATTTAAGCTTCGTATTCTGTTTTCCGAATCGCGATCTGGTCACCTGATTAGCAGAGAATTTAACAATATTCCATTAGTTATTCAACTGAACATGGAATCTGTTTCTTTTCCCAAATCTTCACTCACGCAGGGGATTATAACATTTCTTTCGTTCGCATTCGGCTATTCGCATTATTTACTGTGGTAAAGTAGAAAAAACACCGTAGGACAGAAACCTTTTTGCTTGCACGTCAGTTACTAATTAACAGAGTGTGTGCTTGTTATTAGACTTTATAAGGCGCGTCAAGTTTATTTGTATAGCGCGTTTCACACACCAGTGATTTTTACTTTCGTTTTCTCTGGCAGCGCTAAATCAAACATAGCCTGAATGTCTTGCCCCTGCGGAGGATAAAACACTCTCTTCAGACCTTTTACAACAAGTGTCAGTTGTTTGTAACATCAATAGATAACGAAGATATTATTAAAGAGAAATGGTCTCTTTCCTGCTCGTGTCCCACATCCCTCTCAAAGCGCAAAGCGGCTATATCAAAGTAATGACGGGACTTTGGCTATATATGACGCGTCTTTGTGTGGAAATAAAAAACGAATGCTTTTTGAAATAATATTTAACTTTCTTATTATTTAGGTTACCATTATTTACCTATATTTATTTAATAGTTTTACAGGCTGTAGTGTGTTGTTTCTCTGACGGAATAGCTAAAATAAACACGCACGTCTGTTACCCCTGTTGAAAAAACGAGCATATGCTGGTAAAGTAGGTTTTGAAGCTGGTATGCTGGTTTGAGCTGGTTTATGCTGGTCCAGGACCAGCTTAGGACTAGTATGGACCAGCAGGACCAGTTTAGGACCAGCATACAGCTTCAAAACCTACCTTACCAGCATATGCTGTTTTTTTCAACAGTACACAATGGATGTTTGAGCAATTATTTATTTATTTATTTTTTTTTATATTTCAAAATTTATTTCATTGAGGTAGCCTATATATACATACACAAACACACACACACTCAAAATCATATTTAATGTTTTTAAAATAGGCTATATAAAATAGTAAAATAGTTCCAATAGATTTTACTGTGGTACCGAAATTGGTACCGAGAACCGTAAAATTTTCATGGTATCGGTACCAACTACTGTAATTTTGGTACCGTGACAACACTAATTTCCACTGTAGCCGTATGGCAGCCGCGCTCATAATGGAAGCTATGCGACAAGTCATTTCACTTGGCAGCCATCTTTGAAACGCCTCTCAGGCATGCAAGTGCAACTCCTATCTCTTTGAATGGGGAAAACATCAAATTCTCCAAAGCTGTTTGCCAAGATTTTGATTAAATTTCATATTTGAACCCACCAATTAAATCTGACAACAACTGTCTCATAAACATTGATTCTAAACGCTCGAATCATGACAAACGGTATTTTTCAGGCTGGATCAAGCTAATGCGCATGCGCAGACCTAAATGCGCGTCTGACTGTTTCTATAGAAACCGGTGCTTCTAACAGCCGCTGCAGTGACGCAATGACTTTACCAGTCAGCAATTGGCTCTTATTTAGAAGGCGGGACTTATTCCGCCATATTGCGTGTTGCACTTTCTGATTGACACATCTTGTGTTATACTAGTCTTTGTATAAAATTACTCATATCGTGATATCAGATCTTGGTCATATCACCCACCCCTATTCCTAAATTATTGTTTTTGATTTGCCACAATTTGTAACAAACTCTGGTCAGCTTTGTAGAAGCAGTACACGACTCTTCATTGAGCTACATTTTACAATTCACATTCATGCATTTTGCCACCACCACACTGTCCAACTGATAAGAGCTGCCATTTCTGTTGCATATGAAAAACATCAAACGAAACAAAAGCATTATGAAACTGCGCTTCTTGTTTGAGCTGCGCAGCGTGGAGAGTTTATCAGCTCAGACCAATATTAGACAGCACAGCACAAGCTCAGAACAGGTTTACTCGCAGTCCGATCTCGATCAAGCAACACCATTATTACACAGCACTGGGAGATGTAGTGTAATATATCAAATCAATTTGTTTGCCATTTTGTAGTACTGAAGTATGAAAAGTCAAAAGTCTCATGAAAAACAAAACCTTCAAATTGTGACTGAATTGCACCGAAAGTAAGTAAAAAGCGCTCCTTTTATAATCACTAAAGCTGTCAGTCAGCTCAGTATGAAACTATACAACAACAGCACATTTAATAAGAGTAGAATATTAAAAAATTTCCATTTAGGGCCTAAAAATTAGTTTTTTGCATGTTGCTGTTATTAATAAATTCATTTTATCTCAATGCCCCTTTAAGGAAAGTCATTTCACTCAGCAGCCATCTTTAAAAAAGGTCTCTCAGGCAGCTATTTCAGTCATGCAGGTACAGCTAATGTTACATAGGACTAGGGCTGCACGATATATCGCATGAGATTGTCACGCGCATTTCGTCAGTAAAGCCGGTTCCCTGATTACCGCTAAATCGGCATCACCTGCTTTCAAATGGAGCGGCATTTAATAGAACGCAATATCGCGTTCATTATCGAAGGCGATTCATCTGCGATATGAACGCGATATTGCGTGGCTTTTCAGTGATCTACGGCTCTGTCTATTAAATGCCGCAACATTTGAAAGCAGGTGATGGTGATTTAGTGGTAATCAGGGAACCGGCTTTACTGACGAAATGCGCGTGACAATCTCATGCGATATATCGTGCAGCCCTACATAGGACCTAACTATTTCAGCATTGTGGAAAACGTGGACAGAATTGTGGAATCCAGCCATGAAAATTTAATATACTGTGTAACACGGAATCACAAAATTTAGATAAATAAACCAAAATTAGGGCTGTACACTTGAATGGCAGTATGGACTAGCATCTGGGAATATTAAACCGCAATAGAAAAGACTGCTATTTAAACAAGAAGTCTGCCTGTTCTGCGTGTCTCTTTGTGAATGAGCAGTGAAGTTTCGTCAACTAGCTACATAATCAAGCACATGTAAAGCTTGAGGTGTTTTCAGCATCTGCCATCTCACTATATGAGGATGATCATACTCATGATCTTCACTTCTAGAGTTACTTGGAAATATCATCATATCATATATATGCATAGAAACTCAGAGGTCTTCACTACAACCCACCAAAATAAAAATATGGTTTAACTCGAAGAATTTACTACGGTACAGTAGAATATACTACTTTAAGTAATAAAAACAATAATGATAATACAATTCTAATACAACACTTTGTAATAAATTACATAAAAAGGTTTTATTAATTCAATTGATTAAGCATGGTTTTTGATTATTAAAATGATTGAGTATCAAAACTAATTAATTACATTAGAATATTGGAACATTTTGGAAAATAAAATAAAATAGATTTCTTTGGAAAATAACTATTACACAGGTCCCTATTTCTATAAGTTAATATTATTTTAAATTAATATAATTTTATGGGTATTTTTATTACTGACTGTGGTAACATTTTACAATAAGGTTCATTAGTTAAACATTAGTTAATGTATTAACTAACATGAACTAACCATGAGCAATACATTTGCTACTGTATTTACTCATCTTTGTTAACGTTAGTTAATGAAAATACAGCTGTTCATTGTTTGTTCATGTTAGTTCACAGTGCATTAACTAATGTTAACAAGATTTTAATAATGTATTAGTAAATGTTGAAATTAACATTAACAAAGATTAATAAATGCTGTATACGTGCAGTTCATTATTAGTTCATGGTAACTAGTGTTACCCTGACGGTTTACTCAACTGAGAAAAACCTTAAGACTATATGCCATTGTTTTCATTTAATTTATTTATATCAATATTAATATTTAATTTCAAAATAAATGGGTGTGTTCAAAAACACATTACTTTTTGCTATGGTACTGAGAATGTCAAAGAAATTCTACTTCCCTTACATAATTTTAATATTAATGACAGCCTTCTCCGCTTCCCTCAGACTGAATTTACCCAGCTAACATACATCATGCCAACTGAGGCATGCAACAGAATCCAGGATGGCCAATATGTGTATGACACAGAGATGACGAAAATAAGAGCAATGTAAAAAAGGTAGTCAACCTTGCAATATGGATTCCTTCTTGGAAGAACAGGTATGACAGAAATCAAAATGCTTCACTAATTATCCATTACCACATGCATGTAATTTTGAAGCAACCACAAAAGGATCAGGAAGTGTTTTGAATTCTACCAGACAGTATTATTTCAGAATATGGTATTCTCACTGTGTTTATAAGAGCGATACAAGGCTTGTTTATTGTGTGACACTAGGGAACAGCTAGGCACTGCTTGAACCTCACAAAACGAGACAGAAACATCTCTTTATGACCAGCCTAAGCAGAGGGACAGAAAGAAACAGACAGAGGCAGATATAACGGGAAAAATAGAGTATACGAGAGGGGAGGGGGAGAAGAGAGAGAGAGAGAGATAGAGAGACCCAGGCTCTCTGCAGTCTCCAGTGATTATCCCTCGCTCTCAACCCATCCACGGTCTTCTAATGATTCAAGCAGCAGCAATGTCAATATTCACCATATAAGAGATACCCAGAAGCCTTCAGAGACGATCCCGAGCCTTCAGCAGCTCTCTCCACATGCCCAGCATTCCCCATTCCATTTGATTCTCAACAAAACAAAGGCTCTAAAACAGGCAGGGGGCATTTGGAATCTCTGTATCATTACTGCGATTCAAAACGAATCGATCTGCTTCTCTTCCCCTCAATAACATACACATGCCAACATCCAACTGAGCTAACACATTAATTACTGTGACATCTCCTATAAAAAGAAGAAAAAAAAGAAAAAGCAAGCTCGCTCTAGAGTAAAAAATAAAAAAGCACAGGCACATTAGGATTTAACTGGCTCCCCTTGCAGCCCATTACCACTTAAAAATCCTTGCATCCAAAGCAACTCCACTGGGACAAAAGCACAATGCGCATTTGAAAGGAGACATTACCTAGGTACAGGTTACATTGCTGTGCCCAAGATTTGTGCACCTCCCCACATTCAGAATAATTATGAGCTCTTTGTCATCCCATTTTACATGTGATCACACAGACTCCAGACTCCTACAGATTAAACCCTCAAAGGCAGCTTTGCGCTCAAGAACACAGGTAAAAGAGAGAGGCTGAGATTCAGATTACACTTTACCTCTTAGAGAGCAGCCATGTATCACACAAAATCAAAGAAAAATCACTGACTGGCTAGTGAAGAACTGTCTTCTTTGAGACAGGCACTATCCTGGACATATAAAAATTCCAATTTCTCTCTTGACAATAAAAACAAACAAACAAGAAAAACAACACATGGAGACATCTTGACATTCCATATTGACATTAGATGTAGACAGAGTGAAATCAGATGCAACGAAACAGTTAACACAACAATTAACAAGAACTAACACCTTGCTTATGATGACAATATTAATCCTAATTATAAAGATAATTACAATTGGAATTATTATTAGGGAATCACTGATACTACTATCCTGGCCAATATACTACACCGTAGGGCTGGTCTGAATACCATTTTTTTGAGCTTCAAAGCTCTGTAGTAATCAGCACAGAATATTCGAATCTTCGATGGAAGGGGGCTGAAGATATTCTTCTCTCTAATAAAGGCATGTATAACGAGTAGAAATATGGAGAGCTGCCCGGTTGAACGACTTGAGCACCGCATATATGCGGCATATTTCTATTTTTCTTTTGCTCATTTAAAGTTATTTTCTTTATTAAATAATGCTGTGGATGGCATAACATTTACGACGGACAGTTACACGAGTTTCATGGGGAATAAAGCGCCAGTTGTGAAATGTCAAATCGCCTCCGTGGAGTCTGTCTGGTATCAATAACTCAAGCTAAGTGAGCTAACGTATCCATATTTGCTCCGTACACAATGCATTACAGCAGGAATCTCTATGTGTCTGTTTGCATTTTGATTATGTTGAGAACACGTTCAGAATTAATAACTTTTTAATAAACTACAGAACAGCACGAGTAGGAAGCAGTGCGCCTCACGCGGGCAGGGCTTATGCTGCGAGAACGGACACTGCACTATTGATACAAAACACAGGCATGTTAAGAGCAATACTTTTAAAAAGGTAGCCTAACATTTTTCTGACAAACAAATCGCTCCCAAATCAGAAATGAGCAGCACAGTAATTACTGACACAGTAAAGGGTAGGCTATTTAAATAAAAGAAAAATAAATGAATGGTAATAAATAAAGAACATGCCATACAAGTAAAATCTCACGTTTGAGTTTTAAAAAACTCCTATATTTCGCAGTAGATTCATTTAGATTGATAATAACGGGGGGAAAAAAAGCTAATACATTTTGTTGCAGGGAACACGCAGTAGGCCAAGTAGCAAATATACGTATTAAGTATAACAAGGTTGGGTTCCTTAAATTGTCCATCATATTAAAAATGGCAAGAAAAAAAAAAAAAAAAAAAAAAAAAAAAAAAAAAAAAGGGTATTGTATTTCGCCAGATTTTATAGTGTGAACATATTCAAGCACGAATGAGAACCGTTTCGCGAGGGGGATCCCAGGTCGGCAAAAAAAATTAAAAATTAAAAAAAAATATTCGAATCCCAAATTTAAAAATACCAAGCTACCAAACGAATATTCAAATAATCGAATATTCTGGTCCAGCCCTACTACACTGTAAACCCTAAAGTTGTCATTATTAAAGAAATCAAGTTATCATAACTTAACATTACTTAAAGGATAAGTTCACTTTCAAATAAAATTTTCCTGATAATTTACTCACCCCCATGTCATCCAAGATGTTCATGTCTTCGTGTTCATGTTCACGTTTTTGATGAAAACTTTGCAGGATTATTCTCCTTATAGTGGACTTCAATGGCCTCCAGACGGTTGAAGGTCAAAATTATAGTTTCAGTGCAGCTTCAAGGGCTTTAAACGATACCAGACGAGGAACAAACGACCGCCTTCCAAGTGCTTCCATCAAAACCGCATTTTCGTATTCTTCAAAAAGCTTACGCTGTATGTCCTACACCTTCCCTATTCTACTTACGGAACGGACACAGCGCCAGTTCCATTTTTTCTGTAAGTAGAATAGGGAAGGCATAGGACATACGGCGTAAGCTTTTTGAAGAATACGAAAATGCGGTTTTGGCGGAAGCACTTGGAAGGCGATCATTTGTTTATATAAAGCATATACATTTACATTCACTAGATAAGACCCTTATTCCTCGTCTGGTATCATTTAAAGCCCTTTGAAGCTGCACTGAAACTTTAATTTTGACCTTCAACCATTTGGAGTCTACTGAAGTCCACTATAAAGAGAATAATCCTGGAATGTTTTCATCAAAAACTTTAATTTCTTTCCGACTGAAGAAAGAAAGACATGAACATCTTGGATGACATGGGGGTGAGTAAATTATCAGGAACATTTTATTTGAAAGTGAACTAATCCTTTAAAAGGTGGAATATGTAACACTGACAGCTAGCAGTTGAAACAGGTACTGCAGTCTCCACTCCCACCACCTCAGATGCAACGCTAAAGCAGGTTGCCAGATTGAGGAGACAATTGACAATAGAAAGAGACGAGCCTTAAACTGCAAGTTGATCAGCTAATGCATACATTTGCAATGTTTTTACTTCTGAGACTTTTTAGGTTGGGTAGAATCGGTGATCTCTGACCCAGTTCGTTTACTGGCTTCCACGGCTGCAATACGCTGTCTTTTCCACCGACTGGTAACCCGGGGTGTCGAAATACTATTGGGTAAATTGGCAGTGGGCGGGATCACAGACAAAAACAAAAACTCTGAACTGGAACGCACATTTCAAAGTAAAATAATTGGCTGTAGCATTTTTTTTTGGGAGAAACTATTTGAACTTAGCATGTATCCTAAATCTCTGCAAACATACTATGGTATTTTTATGATTTAGTACACTCAAAAACAGCAACAAAATACATATAGCACCTTTAAAATACCATGTTTTGGCATCAAAAGTCAAACAAACGTTTAATTTATTTGGCAGAAAAATCTTTCGAATTAAATATGTATGTGTTCAGAACTCAAAATGATGATATATTTAAATTATTCATTCTTTCTCCATTTAATCAGATTGGTCAAGCTTGACGATTGGTAGTAACCGTCTTGGTCTGAAAATTTCCGTTACACCGCGCTTCTGACAAACTCAACATGAAAGGAGTACCCTAGGAGAACTTTAAATTGGTAAGTGGACATTAAAATACGTATACACTTTCTAAACTGCTTACATTTTGTACAAATAAGCTTACTTTTCTGTAAGAACATCAGAGCGGTCTGCTAAATTTCCAAGTCAATCTTTAATAGTGTTTTCCTCATGCAGCAGCTCTGGCAGACTGCATGAGGTCAGTCTGGCATCACCTTTTTTTAAGTTTTATTCTAATGTTATTTGTGACATTAACTAGTGTTTTTCCCACGCAATGGCTCTAGCAGAGTGGCGCTGTCAACGTGAGACAGGCAGGAAGAGACAATTGCGATGAAGACCTTTCATAGTAGGGCTGCACAATTTATTGCACGATAACATTGAAATCAGCTTATAATTGCTTATAATGTACATTTGAAAAAGCAACACGTCATCTCTCCAGACATGAGAAACATTTATTAACATCTTGTCCAACAAAAGACAACATTTAATAACATGTTTTTACTCCAAACTCACTTCATAACAACAGTTGAGCATCTTTCTGTGAGATGATGTGGCTTCTTACACAAAATAAGGCAGTCGTGTGATTATTAGTCATGTTTAAATTAATTAAAGCGTTTCAATCTTCTGTTTATTCAGCTACAGTGATAGTATGACATCCGTAAGGATTTCCTGGAATGACGCACGTTACCTACTTCTGCGGCAGGGCATATTTGAAGTTTCTGCACAAGAGCGCCCTCTGGCTTTCAGATGGAGAAGCATTTACTACTGATCACAGAGCCGTACAGCTCTGACAAGTTGCGCATAAAGTCGCAGCATTTGCCAAATCACGCGTGATAAAATTGCAGATAAATCACGATATATTGTGCAGCCCTATTTTACAGCATATAGTTTTAAATGAGTTCTTTAAAGAGTTCTAATGATATGCAGTCACTGGTTATTGTCTGATACTGTTGCTAATTACTACAAGTACTTTAACTCTGAAAACGCATATAAATGGATAATGTTCATTGATGAAATATGGTTAATATGCTGTTAAATCACTATATTTTACTGAAGTTCGGCTATGAAATGTAACAAAATCTTAATAAAGCTGTTGATGTGAAGCAGTAACTTGTTTTAAGGATTTATTGCTTGTTCAATATAAGTAAATTGTGTACTTCTACGTCAGTGTAAGGGATCAGAAACATAAGCGAAAAAATCTGTTTTCATACTGATTCCTGCTGGACCAAATTCCTCTTAAAAATATCTAGCATTTGATTTATATTTTGACCACTGATCTTGGTATAGCCGAGGAATTATTTCCAGACTTAATGATGCACATTACAGACAATCACTGTGGCCTTATTACCAAACTAATTACCAAAGAAACTTCTGAATTCCCTCACTTCCTAGTTTTTGCCAGCAAATAAAAGACATATGACTCTTGAAAAATTTACATGCATGAAACCCTAAAGCATTTACCTAAAAGGCTATTTAAAAAATAAACGTGATGTCTTTCTGTACTTCCAGCCAAATACTTCATGTAGGCCTAATGAAAAAATCATTTGAACACAGCCTCACAAATGCATTGCTCCCGCTAATTAAAAACACATCAGGTCCAGAGGCAATGGAACATACGTTGAGCTGGGTGGAGTGTGGAAGGAGTTTCTGTGGTTTAACAATATCAATCTGTCATTGAGTCCTTCGTTTTGTCATGTTAAAGCTTGTATATATAAAAAAAAAAAAAAAAAAAAAAAGGGGTACCCTTTAACGACATCCAAAAATTAAAATGCTACACAAAGCCCCTCGAATGCTAAACATAAACTGTCTGGAGAAGATGCGAGTCAAAAGAAGGAAAGGAAGAATATGCTGCAAAACAATCTCAAAGCGAGGCGCATTTCCTTTCAGAACACTCCTGGGGATGTTTCTCATCTTTATACCTCACCTGAACATCTAAAGCTCTGAGGTTTTGGACAGAACAGGGTTACTGCACCATCAACAGATGTCAAGGTTTGTCTCAGACAGTTGAGAGAAAACTGGGTCAACTTCTAGGGGTAGATTTCCGCAATTTTCAATCTCTTTGCGGGAGGAGTGCCAGCAGTGAACACAGTGCAGCTGAGTACATCAGAGCAGCGGAGCACAATGTATGTTTGAGCATTTTACAGAGGCTAAATCAGGCTGTGTAAATCCTCCTCCTGCTCCTCCATGCCTGCTTAGAATTTAAGCTTTAGCTCCGAAAAGGGGGAAAAACATGTATAAATTCAAAAATTCACATAATAAAGATAGTTCAGGCTCAGTTTCTGATTGGAAGAGATGCATACAAAGATGTTGTTAAAACGTCACAGTTATACTGTTGACCATTTGTAGTTTTGATACAACTTAGTAAACTATTTATTCTGATTGTTAAGGTTAATCTTATCTATTGGCGAGTTGGTGTCTGCATTATTTTGCTAATGTATCTTATAGTCTCGGTTTTATGAAAGCAATAAGCTGCTCAAAGCTGTGCATTACAGTAAACGCAATCAAATCAGTGGCTCTCAACCAGGGGCCCAGGGCCCACTAGGGTCCTCAGCAAACTTCCAAACTTTAATATAGGGAGCACACATTCACTATTATCTACGACTTTTCCCTCAATAAACTCCTAATTTAGTGCTTATTAATAGTTAAGTTTAGTTACTAAGGTAGTTGTTAAGTTTAGGTATTGGGTAGATTAAGAATGTAGAATAAGGTCACACAGAATAAGGCATTAATATGAGCTTTATAAGTATTAATAAACAGCCAATATTCTAGTAATATGCATGCTAATATGCAACTAGTTAAAATACCATAAAATAAAGTGTTACCATTCAACTCCATTCATTAAAGTTTTTGTTTATTTAATGAACCAGAGTTCTCATGGTCTTGAAAAACCTATATGAGGTAGCCTCATTTTAAAAGTGTGATTTCTAGACTTGGAAAAGTCATCCATGTGCATTTTTATAATTGGATAAACATTATTGTAGTTATGCCAAGCTGCAAAATATGTTTATCAGGTAGAAACAGATTACACTGTAAAAAACAATATTTTCATGATTTGTTATCAACTAGTATTGTCACGGTACCAAAATTCCACTAGGCGGTACCAATACCATTACAATTTTACGGTTCTCGGTACCACGGGAAAATCCATTGGAACTATTTTACCATTTTAAGTAGCCTATTTTAAAAACATATGATGGTAATCATACATATGGAGTGTGTGTATATATAGGCCTACCTCAATGAAATAAATTATGAAATATAAAAAAAATAAATAAGCAAATGCTCAAACATCCATTTACTTTAGCTATTCCGTCAGTGAAACGACATACTACAGCTTGTAAAACTATGAAATAAATATCAGTAAATAATGGTAGGCTAACCTAAATAATTTAAGAAAATATTTAAGAAAGTTAAATATTATTTTAAAAAACATTCGTTTTTTTATTTCCACACAAAGATGCATCATTATATCCTACCACTCTGCGCTTTGAGAGGGATGTGGGACACGAGCAGGAAAGATCGTTTCTCTTTCATTTCTTCTGTAGGCTACACAAAGCTTTGTGCTTCACTCGTGTCATATTCACGTAAATACTGCCACAGTCCTATCAGTGGGTACCGAATATACCCGGATACTCGGTACTTCCGGTACTACAGAAATGCGGGTATTGTCACATTTTCAAAATTTCAGTACCGACTTGGTACCGAATTACCAGTAATTTTGACAACACTAATCACAAAATTTTTTTCAACCTTCAATAATTAATGTGGCAGGGCTGGACGATTAATCGAAAAGTAATCGAAACCGAAATTCAGAACCTCTAACGGACGTAATTTTCCCATGTCGGTTATTCTGTTGTTTTAATCCTGTAAATACTTTCCCCTTAAAAACATACTACCGCGTTTGTAGTCTCATGACTCAGGCCCCTCCAGTCAGCAGCATGGAAGCAACATGGAGCCTAAGTCAAATATCGAGTCAACACACACACAGTGTGCAAGCGGCGATTCCCGAAGTTAGATCACTTTCACTTGCTTCTTTACTAACCTTTGTCAATTGTATGCGTTTTAAAGCTTGCCAGTTTGGACATTCAAGTGATTTTAGACCATCAGATGTGTATCATTATATTGAGCTACTGTGATGCATCGTGGCACACGAACACTCATACTGACAGTAACTGCACATCACGTGAAGATCATGCGCACAGAGAGGAGTGCAGAAATTATATCAGAAGTTATATCATATATTTTTCTACATTTGAAGTAACTACTTACAACCCACAGCTTTACAATTAATAGAGAGACGGTATGACAAATTCACACACGCAATCGCTCTCTCATTAATGCATTCAAATAAATGTACTAGTACTGTGCTAATTTATCTGTATCTTATTTAAAATGAGCAGAAATCTGTAAGAAATGTTACGACCCATAGATACTGCATATAACTGCTGAAAGTGAGCACTCTTTCATTAGGAAAAAATATCCCACCTTTATTAGTCAGTACAAACCTTGTCAGTGAACTATGAGGGCAAAAATAAATAAAATAAATAATAGTTCATTAATAGTAATCAAGGTAAAATGTTCAATTAATCAAGATTTTGATTTTATGTCATAATGTCCAGTCCTATAATGTGGTTCAGATAGCATAATATTTTGAGTTCCTGTTGATTAAACCAATCGTCTCCACTGTATTAACTCAATTTTTTTTATTTCAATGAACTCAATTTTAAGGCAACTAGGTAACTTTAAGTCATGGGTAGGGTTGGGAACCGAGAACCGGTTCTCATCCGGAACCGGTAGTGTTTTTTGAAAAGAACCGGAACCGTGCAAGATTTCTAAGTTTCGGTTCCGAAAACGGTTCTGGTGTGATGGGTGGTCGAAGTGCGGGGAGCGTATCCTTTCATAGAGACGTCTCACATCATGAATATTATCAATGAATGCACTGAAAAGCCCTCGTGCGGCGCTACTCATATACGCAAGATTTCAATAGAGAGAGAGAAAGAGACGTGCCCAAACCTGCACGAATAATCTTTAAAAGATCGCGTTCTCGATTTCATCACCCACATGATCGCCCCTGTATATTAAACCTTTGACAAAAGTAAAATCGCGACATTCAAACCTGCATTCGCGCTGCCATTGATCTGAAGAGAGTTGTAATGTGTATATAAACAGCTTCACAAACAATCTTTTGAAAAGCACAGTATCATTTCTGTGTGACAAATAGGCCTATTCCAATTATAACAGAAGTATACAAAAGTTTATTATTCAGATAGAAACGCTGATGTTTATGTGTAATAAATTACCTTCTGTTCTGAAAGTGACGATTGTATCGATTGCATTGTTACGCCACTAGGTGGCAACAAATTTACTGTTAAAAATGTGTCTATCAATGAATCATTCTGTCAGAAACAAATCTTTATGAAGTTTCACCTGTCTGAATCTTACATGTGTGTTCAAGCATCTTATCTAATTTGTGGTAACACTTCATACGGTTCATTTATGAACTAACCATCAGTAATACCTTTGTTACTGTATTTTTTAATCTCTGTTAATGTTAATAAAAATACAGCCGTTCAGAGTTTGTTCATGTTACTTCACAGTGCATTAACTAATGTTAACAAATACAACTCCTGATTTTAATAATGTAAATGTTGAAATTAACATTAACAAAGATTATAAATGCTGTAGAAATGCAGTTCATTATTAGTTCATGTTAATGTAGTTAACTAATGTTAACTAATGAACCTTATTGTAAAGTGTTAGCGAATTTGTTGAGATTAACAGTTTGTTAAATTAATTTTACACAAAAAGGACTGTTTGAGTCAAGTATTGTGCATTTTTCCCTTACTACTATTTTTTAATAGTTGTTTAATTATTTTAATGGAACCGGAACCGGAATCGTTAGGCAGAACCGGAACCGGAACCGGAACCGGAAAATTTCTCACGATTCCCAACCCTAGTCATGGGGCCAACAGTTGACTAAAATAATAATTTGTCTTTTCAAAATGTCATGTAAGCACTGCAGTCTGGCTGAAATTGCACTAATCTAGTTTTCTTAAGGAATAGTTCCCCCAAAAATAAAAATTCTGTAATCATTTACCCTCATGTCCTGAAAAACCTGTACGACTTTTTCTTTTGTGGAACAAAAAAAAAAGAAAATGATATTCTGAAGAATGCTGGTAACCAAACATCTTTAATTACCACTGGCTTCCATTGTACGGACAAAAAACCTGAGAAGAAATTCATACAGGTTTGGAATGATATGAGGGTGAGCAAATGACAGATTTTTTTTTCCTTTTCTTTTTTTCTTTGAGTAAACTATCACTTTAAGTCAGACTATCAGAGCTGGATAAGGCTATTTTAGCTCAGCTTTGTCCAGCACGTATTCAAATCGGACTACAATTGACAATTTGGCATTGTGTACATGCTCTAAAACACAGAGGTCATGTGGCAACACGCATATAATCCATCAAATAGTCAATTATGTAACACATCACGTATAGCTGGACAGATAAAGCTTGTAGCTTGACTGCACAAAAACCTGCTGTAGCTTGATTATAACAGCCCACATAAACATTTAAAAAAAACAGTAAAAAGTGGTTTTACCATGGTAAAAGCCTAAAAACACCCAAAACCTGGAGTGCCTCGTTGCTTTGATATCTCATTGTAAAAGCACCTGTCGATATTTGCTTTTAAATCTAGGGCGGAAAGCTTTGTAATCTTCCGCAGAGGCTGTTCAAAGGCCCACATGCACCGCTTTCTATTCCAGCAGGACAAGGATTAAAGTATTTAGCAGTCACATCTCTAAATCCCATTTTGCTCATATGGAGGGACTCGAGGCTCTGATGCATCAAGTGATTTGCTGTAAATTTCACAGCACGGCTTAAAAAAAAAAAAAAAAAAAAAAACGCGTCCTCCAGATTAAACGATGTTGGTGCGACGCACGATATGAAGGAGAAAGATAAAAGAGCACAATGGGCCATCACAACTGGTGGTGAGGAATGCCTCGGGAATGTCTGAGCACAAAAAATTCATTACAAAACACAATACCTGAAGCATACATTCCAATACGCTCGCTCGCCGCGCAAACTATGGGTGGTATGAGAGATAGAGATCTAAACGTTCAGAAACACAACAAATCCATACACAGCTATGGACTTCAAAGCGCATTAGATCAGATACATAAATCGCCCCAGAAAGCATCTGTTAAATCTATACCTCAAAACTTTTCGGAGTGTGTGCATTCTTTCTCTCTTTCTCGCAATGCAGTTTCTTCCTTTGTGCACATTCTAAAGAGAAACCATGTTGTGGTTCTCCTGAAGAAACCTTTATTCTGCTGCAAAGCCTGCCATTCAAGAGACACCTGCATGGAGAACACAAAGAGCACCCACTTGCACCAACTCGCAGTAGGCAAAGACAACGCTGCGACCCAGTATCTGTCTTGCTACCTCAGTCGCAGCTACTTAGAGCTTTCTGCCTATACTGCATTCCTCTCATCTCCTGTGGAAGGCTGTGCTTAACTCAGATTCCCTTTTTATCTTTTTCTTCTGACTGCGATTGCACCGCGAGGGGGGGAAGGGGGACGGAAGAAGGAAGACAGGATTTTCAAAGCTGCAGGGATTTACCTGTACTCACGGTTGTCCTGATATCTTTTACTGCTGGCCACCCGCTGAGGCACGGTTTCCAGGAGCAGCTTCTGGGTCAGCCTGTTGCTGGGAGTTGGGTCACTTTCTGCGTTCTGCTCCTGTTCCTGGTCGCACCTCCATTCCTCGTCTTCTTTCACAGTTGGCAAGTAGCCGGGCAGGACTTTGCCATTCCCTGACACCGAGCTCTGGTCACTGAACAGTTTGGGACTCTCTCCACCCGTCCTAGTGTATTCCAAGTATATGTCAGACTTCAAAAACAAAGGGTAGGTGTTTTCCTCCATCATAGTCTGAATTTCGGTTTGAGCCTGGTCGAACATGGCGGGATCGATGTGAAGCTTCATCACGCAGTCTTTGATGAAGCTCTTGGTGGCTGGTTTGATCTGCCTCGACACGATTCCGTTGTTATCCAGGATGTACTTTTTGTAAATGGCTTTCGCGAGCTTCAGCATCTTCTCGTTGCCTTCGTTGTTCTCCTGCTTGCGGAAGCCGCTGCAAGCGAACCAGAAGTCCAGCAAGTCGGCGCAGTCCTCCTGTTTGAGGAAAGTCCTGAACAAGTGAATGCCGTCTTGGTCGTCCAAAAGCGAGTGCAATGACTCGGCCCACTTCAGGTAGGGCGGCGTCGGGGAAGCGCTGCCCTCCGGCTCGTAGCCCAGATCCAGGTCGGGTCTTCTGGGTGTGGCTATGGAGGCCTCGTTCTTGAGGCTCTCGCACTTGGAGGAGTAAAAACTGTGGCTGTACTGCCGTCCATCGCTGGACACCAGGTCGCCCTCCTCCCCAGGGACAGGGGGTCTGGGGGCATCCTCAGTGAAGCTGCCGCCCAGGTCTGCCAGATAACACGCCTTCTCGTTTACGCTCATGCTCACAGTGTCCCTGCACCCTGTCCCAGTACAGCCCACAAGGCAGAAAGTTTATATCCAGACTTCTATTAATGCCACTGCGAAAGAATTCCTCCTAAAAGAGAAGAGAGAGAGAGAGAGAGAGAGAGAGAGAGAGAGGCATGGGAAAAACATTCAATAAGGCTCAACGTGCAGCAAAGTAAAACAGTGTAAAACCATAGTGCTGCTAATAAACAACAATCAAACAAATATCTATACTAAAAAGAGAATAACATTAAGGAAACAAAAATGTTCTCAGTATAGTGGATTTTGTGTGAAAATGTAAACACTGTGACCTGCTGTGCTGCAGATATATGAGGTAAAATGATCATTTTAAAAACAATATTCAAAACAATAGTACTGCTAATAAACAACAATCAAACAAATATCAATAATAAAAAGGGAATAACATTAAGGAATCAAAAATGTTCTCAGTATACTGGATTTTGTGTGAAAATGTAAACACTATGACCTGCTGTGCTGCAGATATGAGGTAAAATTATCATTTTTGTATCATAATTGAGCAAAAGCAAACTCAACATAAATTCAGCGCACTGCATAAAGCATTAAAAGAGGTTACACTTCATTTTTAAGGTGTCCTTAGAGTGTAAATAGTCTGGTAATTAATTAAAGTGTATGTACGTATGTAATAATGCATACCTGTACTGTTATTACAATAGTGGTGCACGTAACGTGCAACAAAGACACTGTAAAAAAGTGTTACCGTACAATACCTGAACATTTCCAACGCTAGAGATATTACACTGTACTGATGGCTCGAGCAGTACACCTTTTGTACCATCTAAGTTTAATTAAACACTGCAGTGCTCTTCAACCCCCATCAAACCTACAGTGGCCTCGCTCAGGCATCTATCTTAAAGCAAAGATAGTGCAAAAGGGCAGCCATCATGGCACAAACACTCCTGAACTCACCTGTGACACGCTTTATGACACCGACCGACCATAAATCCAACACTTTCAAGCTCCGACCTTAAAACCTGTGACTGCCTGCCAACTAGAATCCGTCTGATGTTCTTGATAAAGCGAGCGAAGGAGGAAAGAAACCTCGAGCTTTCCTAGTCAGTAAGTTTAACAGCGCGAACTTCAATGGCGATGAGCTAGCAGGCTAATCCAGGCACAAGACGCGAATTCATAAACATTTTAACGCACACAAACGCCGTTATTCAAAAACAAAGCCCAGCTAAACACTACGGGTAATGGAGATAGGTTCAAAACAAAACAAGCTGCGATAACTTAGAAACGTTAGAACGTCAACCGCATCAAAGAACGTAACGCGCGAGGAGAGGAAGTACGTGCGGCGCGAGACCTTCCCGAACAAGTGAGCATAGACGGTGAAAAACACTTTCACCATCTTTGAGTGCACGAGCCGACATTTCTAGTGGGCTTGTTGTGCTGATCCACTCCACGGTTCTGACTCAACTAGTGTGAGAACACGTTGTCACAGCCATCTTACAAACGCCAATATATCCGATCATCCCACTTATGCACGGGGGGGAAAAAAACAGCCATCTAAAAAGGGATCGCGTTCGCTCGCGCTGCGTTTTTCCTTCGCTGACGACATTACAACACCCCTTTCGCTGCCCTCGCGATCTGCTTTGAAGTGAGCCCCACATTCATCGCATTCATGTCTCGGCCTCAGCAGCAGCAGGAGCAGGAGCGGATGGGGGAGGGGAAAGTAAGAAACAAACTCCATACACACACACACACACACACACACACACACACACACACACACACACACACACAGCCAGGCCCTTCCGCAGCCCAGGGACTAGTGTGCAACTTTGCAACACTGATTTTCGCACTCCAACACGCGCCGATGAACCGAGCGCGAGAGCTATGTAAGCGCGCGCTCGACCTAGCAGAGGATTCGAGCACGAGCAGCGAAAAGCGACGGTGCATTTCATCTCTCTCTCCCTCTCTATCTCTCTCTCTCCGCTACCGCAAACCCCCATTACACCCAAGCCAGGAGGAGGAAAAAAGTGCTCCGTACTGTACCTGTGAGAACCTACTTTCCGTTTTCGAGCGCATCGGGAATAGCGTTGTATGCGGCGAGATATGAATCGTGTCATCGATGCGGATCTCGGAGTTTAAAAATAACAAAGAAAACAGTCGCTTCTCCACCTCTCCATGGCTGTCTCTCACACTCCTGTGCCCGTGTGCGAGTGAGGGAGCGAGTGAGTGAGTGAGAGAGGAGCAGGAGATGTGAGCGCCGCGCACGGCCAGAAATCACACTGCCGCCTGGAGAAGAAAAAAAAAAAAGCCAAGGCGAGGAAACCCTGGAGTGTGAAGAAGAGAGCATTCACTGCACTGTAAAGGTGCTCTCAGTGATGTTTGCTAGTGGAGGTAAACAGTGCTTTGAGGAATATGATTAAAACGACATACTCATGATAGCAGTCTTCTAGAAAAAGCTGTTTGTTCTACAATGAGCAGGTCCGCCCCCTCATGGACGCCGCCATGTTGACATCACATGACCAGCCGTATCGCACGGTTGACCATTTACTAGTACTACTAGTGTATTTTCACTTACAGTCATCGGTGCTGATTTAAACTAAACAAGCAGACCAAATAACATTAAAACAAATATTTTCTGGTAAAACGGGAAAGGTTTTTTAATTAAATTTTTCAAAAAACAAATAAAACACCTGTGAACAATATGGAAAATTCCTTTATATTAATACAATACATGTACTTTAAAGGGTTAGTTCACCCAAAAAAAAAAAAAAAAAAATCTGTCATTAATTACTCACCCTCATGTTGTTCCACACCCATAAAACCTTCGATCATCTTCAGAACACAAATTAAGATATTTTGATAATCTGATGGCTCAGTGAGGCCTCCATTGACAGCAAGATAATTAAAGGATTAGTTCACTTTCAAATTAAAATTTCCTGATAATTTACTCACCCATGTCATCCAAGATGTTCATGTCTTTCTTTCTTCAGTCGAAAAGAAATGAAGGTTTTTGATGAAAACATTCTAGGATTTTTCTCCTTATAGTGGACTTCAATGGCCTCCAGACGGTTGAAGGTCAAAATTACAGTTTACAGCGATCCCAGACGAGAAATAAGGGTCTTATCTAGAGAAACCATCGCTCATTTTCTAAAAAAAAAAAAAAAAAATGTATACGTTTTAACAATAAATGCTCATCTTGAACTAGCTCTCTTCTTCTTCTCTATTATAATTCCAGCAGTGTAGACACTGCTAAGTGTATTACTGCCCTCCACAGGTCAAAGTTTAAACTAAACTGGCATATACAATATGCTAGTGCAAGTATATAACAATTAGTTCAAACTTTGACCTGTGGAGGGCAGTAATACACTTAGCAGCATCTGCACTGCTGGAATTCAAATACAGAAGAAGAAGAGAGTTAGTTCAAGATGAGAATTTATGGTTAAAACATATTTTTTTTTTTTTTTTTTTTTAGAAAATGAGCGATGGTTTCGCTAGATAAGACCCTTATTCCTCATCTGGGATCATGTAGAACATTTTGAAGCTGCAATGAAACTTTGTGATTGAGTAATTTGGACCTTCAACCATTTGGGCTCCATTGAAGTCCACTAGGCTATATGGAGAAAAATCCTGGAATGGTTTCATCAAAAACCTTAATTTCTTTTCGACTGAAGAAAGAAAGACATGAACATCTTAGATGACATGAGGGTGAGTAAATTATCGGGAAAATTTTATTTGAAAGTGAACTAATCCTTTAACACTTTCAGTGCCCAGAAAGCTATTAAAAACATATTTAAAACAGTTCATGTGACTACATTGGTTCAACCTTAATGTTATGAAGCAACAACAATACTTTTGTACGCCAAAAAAACAAAATAACGACTTTATTCCACAATATCTTGTAGAGCTGCATGATTCTGGATAAAATGAGAATCACGCTTTTTTGGTTTCAAATAGAGATCACGGTTCTCCCACAATTCTGAATATACAACCAAACAAAATAACATGTAATTTACTAGAGGTTCTGACAAAATATAAATTGCTGACTCTAATTGCTGGAAAATGTTTGAATGAATTATTTAAAAAATGGTTTTGAATGAATTCAATGACTCATTAATAAATACTTGTTTCATTGCTGGATGAATCAGTGTTTTTGAACAAATCTTTTGAATGAACGATTCAATGACAAATCATTTTTTTAACAGTCAGTTGTCGCCACCTAGTGGAATTAGATGTAATTATTGATACAACCGTTATTTGACGTGCAAAGTTCGTTTCAAAAGGTAATTTGCTCTATTTTGATCGCTATCGTAGATATCGGTGTTTAAATACTAACTTAAAACTTGTATCTCAGTACTTCTGTGATAATGTGAATATTTGTAACACAGAAATAACTAATGTGTGATTCAAAACGGCTCTCTCTGGCTCTGGCAGCACCAACACAGATTTGAACGTTCCGGTATGATTTTGTCAAAAGGTTTAATAAACGTGGGTGAATCGTTGTCATTAATAAAGTAGGATCGCGTGGGTGCTTGAATCGAGATCGCAATCTTTTTATGATTAATCGTGCAGCTCTAATATCTAGTGATGGGTGATTTCAAAACACTGCTTCATGAAGCTTCGAAGCTTTACGAATCTTTTGTTTCGAATCAGTGGTTCGGAGCGCGTATCAAACTGCCAAAGTCACGTGAACTATTAAAATTTCGAAACACTTATGACATAACAAAGGCTTGTTTGCTGAAATCACATGAATTTGGCGCTCCGAATTACTGTTTCGAAACAAAAGATTTGTAAAGCTTAGAAGCTTCATGAAGCAGTGTTTTGAAATCGCCCATCACTAGATATTGTTGAATAAAGTCGTTATTTTGTTTTTTTGGTGCACAAAAAGTATTCTCGTTGCTTCATAACATTAAGGTTGAACCACTGTACTCACATGAACTGTTTTAAATATGTCTTTAACAGCTTTCTAGGCATCTGAAAGTTGTCAATGGAGGCCTCACTAAACCATTGGACTTTATCAACAATATCTTCATTTGTGTTCTGAAGATGTTACAGGTGTGGAACGACATGAGGGTGAGTAATAAATGACAGAAATTTCATTTTTGGGTGAACTAACCCTTTAATGCTGTAATTAATTTTTGACAGGACTGAAATTGAGGATGTGAGTGATAGAAGTACAGTGTGTTCAATGGATTGTACTGTTG
Organism: Megalobrama amblycephala; assembly: GCF_018812025.1. Lineage (NCBI taxonomy): Eukaryota > Metazoa > Chordata > Actinopteri > Cypriniformes > Xenocyprididae > Megalobrama > Megalobrama amblycephala. The sequence goes on from NC_063044.1 coordinate 41,150,981, forward strand.
TTTAACAACATACCAAGTTTTTCAGCTGATGAAACATCTTAAAAAAAAAAAAGCGTTCAGTAGACAAAAACTACATAAAACAGTTTTGAAAGTTGTGAATTTTGAAAATTACTATACCTTTATAGAGCATATGCCATTGTAAAGATTGTATCCCTCACAGCCCGCTTTCATCCGCATAGACTTCAAAATGCGTCTAACTAACCTATTGGATCCTACATTGTTTTGGACTTTTCTTATGTACTACAGACACAATATTACAATGGAGCCTAATTCAACAGCACAGTCTAGAGTGATTAACGTGTGCAGTTCACTCATTGAAACTAAAATATCCAAACAAGCAATCATTCCCTGCTATAGTGATGCAACATACGCAATGACCTGCAGCTCCCATATATACAGTCCAAGGATAAACAGCAGGATATCAAGCACCGAGCACAACGGTCACAGCTGCCACACTGCAAAATGCCTGTCTAACACACAGCCGCTGTAGAGAGAGCGGTCGTGGCAGAACCACCAACAACATGCAAAAAAATCCTTGCGACTGAATGCAAGAATGTGCATTAACAACATACCAGTTTTTCATTACTGTAGTATGAGACAGAAACAAAATAAATAGACAAACAGGTACACAATCAAACAACTTTAGTGTGAAGAGGCAGTAGTTTAGTAAACAAACTTCATGCAGACAAACTGACAGGTCAAAACCACACTAAATGCAAACCGAAACAATAGAAGTGCACCTCTGTTATCTATTAATTTTGTAAGCATGTTTTTGTCTGCTGATGTGCCAATCTGCATGCTTTATTAATAGGCTTATTCAGAAGATTAGTAGTGGACTATAACCTTGAATAAATGATCTCAGTTTTCCATCTGCAGCGTCATTGACACACATTTCACAGCTCTTCCGTGACAGCTTGGACATGTTATCTGTTTTTAATTCTCTTCAGCTATCAAGGTGCTGTAATCAAATCAGGTTTTTCAGATGTAAGTAATGCCCTTCCTTGTAAGTAAGTTCCTACTGTGTGCAATATATATATTGCTGTGGAATAAAAGATCAAGCTTAATCCTCATCTTCTTGTTAAATATCAATGAAACGTACCAAAAACTCAAATCAAATCCCCGTTCTGAGCTTAGCACCTAAAAACATGAGAAACTAGAGAAGGAAAAAGCCACTGCTCTTTCAATTGAAAAGAGATTAGAATCAAGGTGCATTTCGGATTGTATCTCTCCATCTGACAAAAGATGAAAGCAATGTAGGGGAAAGAAAGAATGCAGGAGATTTAAACACTGCTCTTTTCTTTCAGTCATGAAAAACTATGCAGCAGAAGGTATAATCCTGTTTATGCACGTCTTATAAACTGTACAGATAAATGAATACAAATATCCTCTGTCCCATTTTTAGCCTATTGAAGACTACAAGAGCAAGAAATATGCATCAGACTGGACACGGACAGACTACATGTGAGAGAGCCTCTGAAAATGATATGCAGAAGGTATAAGAAGGGATGTGTGAGTGAAGGAATTCATGTCTTGTGACTTTGAAAGCCTTAAAGACGAATATTACTTTGCTCTGAACCTCTGAAGTTATGACTCAACACCTGGATATAATCAGGCATGTAATCTCATGGATTCATTGCAAAAAGATCAAAGGCCTTTGGAATGTGAAGTCCTGTTCCTCCTTTTTATGACTTTATTTGATTAGCTCATCTGAAAATGAAAGAGCAGTTTGTGTGGAACCATGAATTTAATGACATATTACAAATTGCTCATGGGAAATCTAGATTGGGTGTAGTTAGGCATTCATCTCAGAATATGACACACCTTAATGTTCACAAAAGAACATTAAAGGAATATTTGTCAAGGTTTGCCAAGACAAGGTCTCCAAACGAATTTTGCTGACCTTGCCAAATGTTTCCTTGATTTTAATGCAGTAAAAACAGTAATATTGTGAAATAACATTACAATTTAAAATAAACGTTTTCTGTGTTAATATATTTTTAAGATGTAATTTATTCCTGTGATCAAAGCTGAATTTTCAGCAATATTACGCCAGTCTTCAGGGTCACATGATCCTTCAGAAATCATTCTGATATGATGATTTGATGATCAAGAAACGTGGAAACTGTGATTCAAAAGTTCAAAAGAACAGCATTTATTTGAAACGGAAATCTTTTGTAACTTTATAAATGACTTATGTTATACTGTTATACTTACTCTCAATTTAATCTCACTGAATAAATGTTAATTTCTTCAAAAAAAAAATCTTACGGACCCAAAACATGAATGTGTGTGTGTACGTGTATAAAATAAATTAATTAGCAAGGCTCCTACTGTTAAGAAAAGTACTCTGTAAAGATGTATAATTGTATATGTGCACTCCATACTTCAGTTAGTTAATAAAAATGAAAAAGGTAAATGCATTACCTGAGGAAATCGTATATTTCTGTCTTGCGTTTTCTGGCATCCCCCAACTCTCCCTCCATTGAAAGAAGATTCCATTTCAATACCATTGACTATTTCAAGTTCCAGTAAAAACTGCATCCTCCTCTTTTTCAGAGAATCCAAGGTAATTTTCCACAAAAAATCGGTCCATTCCAGGTTATTGACTGTGTCCATTCGAATCTGAAACACAGGTATGAAAAATCTTTAATATCAAATCATTAGAGATGTTCAACTGTGTACTTTAAAAAAATTATTAAAAGCAACCTAGCTCAAAACATAGCCTTTAAATTTAGTGTGGTCAAAATTTTGGATTGATTTAGATTTTTTAAAAGTTTTTGAAAGAAGTCTCTTATGCTCATCAAGGCTCTATTTATTTGATTAAAAATACACTAACAACAGTAATATAGTGAAATATTATTACAATTTCAAATAAATGTTTTCTATTTTAATATATTTTAAAATGTAATTTATTCCTGTGAATTTTCAGCATCATTACTCCAGTCTTCAGGGTCACATGAACCTTCAGAAATCATACTAATATGATGATTTGATGCTCAAGAACATTTATTATTATTATTAATGTTGAAAATAGTTGTGCTGCTTAATGTTTTTGTGGAAACCGTGATACCATTTAAAAGTTTAAGCGTCTTTGAAAAAAAAAAAAAAAATAGAAATTAATACTTAAATATTCAGCAAGGACAAATTTAATAGATTTAAGTGACAGTAAAGACATTTAATGACTTTTTTATAAATGTTACAAAAGATTTCGATATCAAATAAATACTGTTCTGCTGAAGAATCCTGAAAAAATATGTATCACAATATGTTTCCACAAAAAGCTGTTTTCAACATTGGTAAAAATAAGAACATTTATTAATAATTGAGCAGCAAATAATCATATTAGAAGGATCATGAGACACTGAAGTCTGGAGTAATGATGCTGAAAATTCAGCTTTGACATCACAGGAATAAATTACATTTTAAAATATATATTTAAATAGAACACACTTATTTTAAATTCTAATAATATTTCACAATATTACTGTTTTTATTTTTTGGATAAAATAAATAAAATCCATCCTTGAAGAATTCTTTCAAAATCATAAAAAAAACGTAATTATTCCAAACTTTTGACCACCAGTGTATATATATATATAATGCTTTGATTTTGTAAATCTTTCAAATAATGTTTTCCAGTCAAAGGACATATTTCCCTATGTATGGGCTAGTGAATACTGGGCCAGTGCTCAAATCAGATGGCATCAGCAGCTGCAAACTCAGATCTATCCTTGCCCTTCCTGAGGCCTGGCTTTGATTACTGGGCCCCCCACCACGAGCCAACACATGGCCATGAGCGCATACCAACTCAGTGCACAACCTCTGAGCGACCACTTGGAAACAATCAAGAGGTAAATAGCATGAAATAGAGGTGTTTGGAAACGGTTTGGAGAGATCGTACAGATTAGGAGAGTATTTAGTAATTGCTCAAAGCCAGATTATTCTTGCCTTTGGAACTTTCACAAAGGGCGTTACAGTCGGAGGCGAGCAGGAATCCTTGCCACATAAAGTCATTTGGGGAACTGTAACCAGAGGTCAGAGTCACATGGGTGAATGGCAGATTGTTCTATCGTCGTTCTTCTACATATAGTGAAAGTCACGGTCCCAGAGGAAACTATTGGAATCATTTGACAGCTGTGTTCGCCGAGCTTCCTGCATGAGTTTTGATGGAGGTTGTGAGTGGCAGCTGTAGCTGCCATTCTGCTACCTGTTGAGTGGCCTTGGAACTCTTAGACAAATGACATGACAGGTGCACGTTCAGCTTAAGTACCTGCTCCTCTACAAAGCAGCTGCTGTGATTGCTGGTAGGTTGCACAAGACAAAGAAAACAACGGCAATTACACTATGTTTGCTCATGATTTCCAGTTCTCTTCTCTTCCCAGTGCAAAACATCGAATAAACCCATTATCTTTTAAACTCAAATAAACACACACTCAGGAAATGGTTACAACTGCAAGGACAGAACGATTTTTTTTGCAAAATGAATCTGGATACATTTAATGCAGGCATGTCAAAATAGAGTATATAAGAATAATGATAAATCAATGCAACGCTTGCAGTAACTTAATTCACAGAAGCCTTTTCAGGTTTGTGCACACACAATTCAGTTCAATTCCTTCCATAATTGCACAACAGACAGATTTTTTTTAATTGTGAACTTTAGAAAATACAATTTAAATTAAAATAAAAATGTCCTTCCAATGCAATTATACATTTAATTACTAGTAATATTAATTAACAACATGTACTTACAGGTTTAGGATTAGTGTTTTGTTGCATGTCATTTTGTATTCATAATTTACTGTTATTACTACAGTAAGTACATGTAACAAGGACACTAAAATAAAGTCTTACCAGAATTGGCACATGTGGTTTGCTAATAATGGTAACCTTGCATATATTTGCCATAAATTTTTATACCGAAGTGTGGATATGGGGTAGATTTACATTTCAGTTGTTATACATTTAAAAAGTGTCTCTTTGCGGTTTACAGTGTGTTTTGAAAATATATGTTTTCCATAACTTAACAGGTTAGTTCACCCAAAAATGAAATTTTTGTCATTAATTATGTAGTTCCAAACTGGTAAGACCTTTGTTTGTCTTCTTCAGAACACAAATTAAGATATTTTTGACGAAATCTGATGACTTCTGAACCACACATAGGCAGCAACGTCATTGTACTTTTCAAGATTCAGAAAGGTGTTAAAGAGATTGTTAAAATATTCCATGTGACTGCAATGGTTCAACCTTAATGTTATGAAGTGACAAGAATACTTTTTGTGCACAAAAACAAAACAAAAATAATGACTTTATTCAAAAATCTCTTCTCTTCCCTGTCATTATCCTACGCAGTTGACGCAGTGAATGCAGTGCAGCGCTTCCGGGTTTACATCCGAATGCTGGCTCAGTATTGGCCAACACTGTTCACATGAGCAGCACGACGCATATATGTGATGCTGATGCAGGAGCCAGCCAATAATGAGTCGCCGTTCTGACGTAGAACACGGAAGCTCTGAACTGTGTTTACTGCATCAGCTGCGTAGGATAATGACAGGGAAGAGAAGAGATTGTTGAATAAAGTCCTTATTTTTGTTTTGTTTTTGCGCACAAAATGTATTCTTGTCGCTTCATAACATTAAGGTTGAACCACTGTAGTCATGTTGACTGTTTTAACGATGTCTTTAGTACCTTTCTGGAACTTGAAAGTTTTGACTATATTGATGTCTATGGACGAGTCATATACTTCTCGGATTTCATCAAAAATATCTTAATTTGTGTTGCGAAGATGAAAAAAGGTCTTACAGGTTTGGAACGACATGAGGCTGAGTAATTAATGACAGAAATTTCATTTTTGGTGAACTAACCCTTTAAAAATATATTTAAAACATGTATTTTCCACAACTTGTATATAAAATATACAATAAATGTATTATCAAAATATGTATTTTCCATATCACTTTCCCTGCTTCATAATATAAATAGAATCTAACATCAGCTTTTTTGTTCTTCCAGTTTGGCTTATGTAATTTGTTAAAGTTATACGTTTAATAGACAGGTAGATGTCAAAGATATTTAAGGAAAAATTTCAAAGCTTTAGGCTGAATGATTTCTTGAATAAAAGAACAAGATAAAGATAAAAAAAATAAATAAAAAAAAACTCCCCCATTGCTATGCAAATATTTTTGGAGTCCCTGCATTATATAGTATTATACACCATGATATTGCATATTTCAAAGTGCATTCTTTTAGTTTCCAAAAAACTGTTGGTACGGTCTATTGGTAAGATTATGAGATGAGGAAAATATCTTCAAAAAAGTAGCTAGATTTGCTTTCAGCTGAACCCTAGTAATTGGAAATTCCAAAGGTTTTCAGGTCTGATTAATGGGATTATTGTGTCCCTTTGACTTGTCTATATCAACAAGAGTAATTTTCAGCTTCAAGGACATCCGGCACCATAAATGCAACTCTGAAACTTTGTGGTACGTGACACACGGCATGATAGCAGGCCCATAAAAGTAATTACCTATGATTTTGTAGCATTGCCAATGACATCACAAGCGTTCTTGTTCAAATGTTTGTTACATCAACATGTGACTTATTGAAATCTGATGAATCGCAGTTCTGGGCACTAAAATGAGTACACAAACACATAAAACAGCTTTACGTTTACATCTTTCTTGTATTTCTGAGAATAACCACATTGATTTGTAGCTTCGACCAAAAATATTGCAATAAATAATATCACTAAAAAAGTTAGAAACAGTTGTACCATAAAAAAGTCATGTGCACACTAAGGGCTAATAGTAAATATTATTAAATGTTATATAAAATTTCACTGCATTATAAAATTTCACTGTATTTATTAGGGATATTTTATCAGTATTCTAAAAGTACATAATTCTAAGTGTTGCACAATGCTAAAGCCATTTTTCTTTGCATATTTTAACAGCAAACATATGACTGAGGAAACTTTTCCAATAACAATGCAAAACGTTTAGATTTTTTTTCCAAATGGGCAAACACACCAGTTAAGACCTCACCTTTGACTATCTATAAACACAGATTAGATTGCAAAAGCGCAACTCTTGCAGAGATCAGCACAGTCTATTTCATGCAATAGACATACATTTACAGCAGTGTTAAAATCCTCATAAGAGGGTGGGGATCAGGTATACCGAATATGAAAATAAAGCATGACAGTAAATGTGGCAGGAAAAAGATAAGTTCTTGGCCCGAGGTCATTCATTTTCTTTTTAAAATAACCTCTGACTAAAACATGTGGTGGCTCCCATCCCTTTGCGGCATCTCACATCTGGCAGGCTAAGCAGGATCAGCTAAGTCAAGCCCACGGTGCTCTTCCATGAACCTATTGTTTGTGACCACCCCATCTGCTCAGATTCGGCAGTATCAAGCGCAGGAGCAGATGAGTGGGCATCTGCGGGGACCCCCACTGAAGCATCACAGAAGTTTCACAGATGTTACACTTGTCAAATTACTTTTTCTCTCATTTGTCTTTTGAACACAGATATTTAATGGGTTAGCTCACTCAAAAATTCTGTCATTAATTACTAATCCTCATGTCCTTCCAAACCCACAAGACTTCCGTTCATCTTTAGAACACAAATTAAGATCTTTTTAATGAAATCTTCATGAGAGCTTTCTGTCCCTCCATTGACAGCCTACAAAAATGACACTTTCAAACCCCAAAAAGGTAGTATAAGCATAATAAAAGTAATACATGTGACTCTAGTGGTTTAATTAACCTTAATTTTATAAAGTGATATGACTGCTTGGTTTGCAGAAAAAAAAAAAAAAAAAAAACCTTATTTACGATGTTTCATAATACAAACCCGATTCCAAAAAAGTTGGGACACTGTACAAATTGTGAATAAAAAAGGAATGCAATAATTTACAAATCTCATAAACTTATATTTTATTCACAATAGAATATAGATAACATATCAAATGTTGAAAGTGAGACATTTTGAAATATCATGCCAAATATTGACTTATTTTGGATTTCATGAGAGCTACACATTCCAAAAAAGTTGGGACAAGTAGCAAAAAGAGGCCGGAAAAATTAAATGTACATATAAGGAACAGCTGGAGGACCAATTTGCAACTTATTAGGTCAATTGGCAACATGATTGGGTATAAAAAGAGCCTCTCAGAGTGGCAGTGTCTCTCAGAAGTCAAGATGGGCAGAGGATCACCAATTCCCCCAATGCTGCGGCGAAAAATAGTGTAAAAATATCAGAAAGGAGTTTCTCAGAGAAAAATTGCAAAGAGTTTGAAGTTATCATCATCTACAGTGCATAATATCATCCAAAGATTCAGAGAATCTGGAACAATCTCTGTGCGTAAGGGTCAAGGCCGGAAAACCATACTGGATGCCCGTGATCTTCGGGCCCTTAGACGGCACTGCATCACATACAGGAATGCTACTGTAATGGAAATCACAACATGGGCTCAGGAATACTTCCAGAAAACATTGTCAGTGAACACAATCCACCGTGCCATTCGCCGTTGCCGGCTAAAACTCTATAGGTCAAAAAAGAAGCCATATCTAAACATGATCCAGAAGCGCAGGCGTTTTCTCTGGGCCAAGGCTCATTTAAAATGGACTGTGGCAAAGTGGAAAACTGTTCTGTGGTCAGACGAATCAAAATTTGAAGTTCTTTTTGGAAAACTGGGACGCCATGTCATCCGGACTAAAGAGGACAAGGACAACCCAAGTTGTTATCAGCGCTCAGTTCAGAAGCCTGCATCTCTGATGGTATGGGGTTGCATGAGTGCGTGTGGCCTGGGCAGCTTACACATCTGGAAAGGCACCATCAATGCTGAAAGGTATATCCAAGTTCTAGAACAACATATGCTCCCATCCAGACGTCGTATCTTTCAGGGAAGACCTTGCATTTTCCAACATGACAATGCTAGATCACATACTGCATCAATTACAACATCATGGCTGCGTAGAAGAAGGATCCGGGTACTGAAATGGCCAGCCTGCAGTCCAGATCTTTCACTCATAGAAAACATTTGGTGCATCATAAAGAGGAAGATGTGACAAAGAAGACCTAAGACAGTCGAGCAACTAGAAGCCTGTATTAGACAAGAATGGGACAACATTCCTATTCCTAAACTTGAGCAACTTGTCTCCTCAGTCCCCAGACGTTTGCAGACTGTTATAAAAAGAAGAGGGGATGCCACACAGTGGTAAACATGGCCTTGTCCCAACTTTTTTGAGATGTGTTGTTGCCATGAAATTTAAAATCAACTTATTTCTCCCTTAAAATTATATGTTTTCTCAGTTTAAATATTTGATATGTCATCTATGTTGTATTCTGAATAAAAGATTGAAATTTGAAACTTCCACATCATTGCATTCTGTTTTTATTCACAATTTGTACAGTGTCCTAACTTTTTTGGAATCGGGTTTGTAAGCATTCGCATCACTTCATAAAACTTGTGTTGCTTCATGGATTATTTTAATGATGTCTTTACTACCTTTCTGGGGCTTGAAAGTGGTAGTTGCATAAGCGGTCAATGGAGGGACAGATATTGTTCAGATTTCATTAAAAAAAATTCATTTGTTTTCCGAAGATGATCGAAAGTCTTACGGGTTTGGAACAACATGAGGGTGAGTAATTAATGACAGAATTTTCATTTTTGGATGAACTAACCCTTTAAATTAATCTTTAAAGTCAGCTGCTTGATGCATGGTGGATATCTCCATACACATCTGCAGAACTAATTGTTTATAACTTAACATTTTTAGATCTTTAAAACATTATCACACCCATTATACTTACTTAATTGATGTTTAATTGATCTGTATTGCTTCCCATTACAGCTTTTACCTTTAAAAACATGCAAATAAATAAATAAATACAGTATTCATTAGCATTGATTTCATTGCTCCTGATTAATGGCCAGTGACACCGATGACTGTAACGCAACAACTACCCTATAAACTACACAATAGACATTCCAGTCTCTCAGCTGCATGTCACCAGGTCTTGTGTGCACCGCCTTGGCGTAACCATTTCAGTGGCTGTCACAGACTAATGTGCGACTCAAGCCTTCAATAAAAAGGTGATGACAGCCATGTTAGGTGAATGAGGATTTGAAGAAAAGGAGTGAGTTCAGCAGGTGCTCCGAACCAATTTTGATTCCAGCAAACTGTATATTCATTAATCATCAAATACAAAAGCACAAAACATTTACCATGCATATTCTGAAAAAAAAAAAAAAAAAAAACTATTTCAATCTTTCTACTTCGAAAGTTTACGTGTAATTCAATGTGTTACTTGCTGTTTCATTGTAATTATTTGTGAAATTTACTAGCAATTTCTGTGTGAAAGTTGCTTCAAAGTAAATCCTGTCTAAGAGTTTTTCAATGAAACTGGTTAAACTGAAAATCAGCAAGTCTGTCACGGTAGGAACTTAATGACTGCAAGCAATGTTAAATTTCACTGTCAATATTAAAAAAACTCAAAAGTAATAGATGCATGCAAGAATTTGCCCTTTTTAGAAATCAGACAGATGTTCGTTTTGTGTAAATGATCACTTTTAACTTCATAATTTGCTTTCGAAACAAGGTGAACAAGAACATCATGAGCAAAAAAAAAAAATACATTATAAAAAAAAAAAAAAATGAATGATTATTCTGATGTCATGATATAAGTCCTCTTGACAGGAGAAAGAAACCCCATTTCTGGCCAGAATTCCTCTGTGTTGGTTTTTGTTACAGCTGCCAGTGCAAATTTACCCCTCCTCGTAGGCTGTGCTTGAAATAGGCTTATCTTTTGAGGGGCCTGATCAGTTGACAATAGCCCATTTAGATGTTAAAGCTGAGTGCTGCTCTTCTCATTTCTACAAAAGATAATTATTCCTTCAAATAAGTTACTTCAAGGCTCCTTTTAGCACTTCTGTAAAAAGTGGAATAATAAGGCTTTGAATTATGAGGGAAAAACTGAGATTTTCCAGATACAACCGACAATAGACAAAGAAGCACATGCCTGAAATGGTTGGGCTTGGAGCACCACGAAACAAAGACGACGAGGGTCTGGTCGAGAAAAGCTGATTTATATTTGAATGATTGGGACATCAGAAAGGGAAAATGTCTTTGGTGTATTGATAAGCTGCTCTTTTTAGCGCTTGCAAGTCTTGGGAGAAAGGTGGTATCTAAAGACTGTCAGAATGCACTCTGGAGTCCTGCTGATATCTTTTGTCATAGCTGAATAAATCGTGACTAACAAGGCCAAGAGTGGATTAGCCACAGAGGATTAAACAGGTTGTTGCTTGAGGTTTGCCCAACACCAAACCACTGATTAATGTTTCCATAAGAAAACATGCACGAAATGCTACATTCGGGCGCTTATGCTTATTTCGTTGGCAAACAATGTGCCGCTAATGACACGGGGCTACAGCTACAAACGGGCGAAAGATTCAGCTCGTGAATGCTAACAAATGCGCAGTCAGAGAAGCTTAAAAGCTTGTTACCATCACCAATACCACGAGCTAGAAATGCACAGCAAGCGGTCGCAACAATTGAAGCAGCGTCTTTCAAAGCAAGAGGGCCGAGAGAGACGTAAATAATAAAAGAGCGACAAACAGCGCTACGTGGAGGAAGAAGAAACCACCGCCATTATCAACGGTACACAATCGATGCACATGCCATCTTCACGATTACCTCAGTGTGAGCGAGAACAAGTTTTGAGCTGTTCTTCAACGTAGACTATCCGGATTGTCTCAACAGATCGGGTCTCGTGCTACGCAGTCTGCGGCATCCCCGGCCGCCATCTTTAGGCACAACTGGCTTTAGTTGGCGTTGGTCCTCCCCTCCATCTTTCTTTATCTTCTTGTTTTCCACCCAGCCCCCTCTCGGTTTGTTATGAGGGTTCTTCTTTTTACATCATATCGTGGTATCGACAGGTTCACGGTCGGGAATCGGCGAGAACATGGAGCTCTTGCTGCTGTGTTTCACCCAATGATGGATCCTCTGACCATGCTTGATTATCTCGAAACATATCCACTGAGGACAAATATTCATCCCAGATCTGAGGCCTTTGATCTGATGAAGGCCCGATTTGAAAGCCCCCTCCAAAGAGCCCTTTAAAGACAGCGTTCCCTCAGATGTTCCAAGTAATGAGATTTAGAGTGCTATGATTAATCTAGGCCAATTTCATACACACACACACACACACACACACACACACAGAGACAGATGAAAACACAAAAGACATGGACATATGCATACTCGGACTGATCAAATTAAGTTTGCGCGACGATTCCTCCCATCCACAAATTAACGGAAAAATATATACGAAAACCAAACAACAGCCCAGCTGGAGTTCTTTGATCGCGATTTGGAAAAAAATTGATCTGAAGAGGCTTCAACAATCATATTGAGAACTATGGCCGCGGCGGGGTTTTTTTCTCGCTTTCATTTGCCCAACGTTCACCGTGCAGACTATTATTATTCTTCGAGCTCCAGGACGACCAGCGTTTATTTGTACTGGTAATGCTAATCTCGTTGACCACCATCTCTGACACATTTCACGGAGTCGACTCCAAGAACAATAATGTGAGTTCAGTCTCAAAATGGTTGATGCTCTCACCTGCCTCTCCTGCTGGGTGTCTCCTCCGCTGTGATTTCTGCGGTCCGCCATGACTGGGCGCAGTCGCCTATACTTGCCAACCCCAGAGTACTTTCTTATACTCATGAATCTCTTTCTGTTTCTTACTACTGTGTTGCTGAAAGATGTGCATCTTTACTTTATGTTGCAGCTTCAGCTCTGCAACCTGATTGGTGGACGCAAGGACCAGATGATAGACCTCGGAACCCTATTGTAACTATGGCAACAGACCCCACAGGCACGAGTGATTTGCTCCTAATTGCAAAGTAAACATTAGAAATGGAACTGGATATTATCACAATGTGTGACGAACCTTGGGGTGACGATTACAAAAAATGAAATGAGCTTTGAAAAAAAACAACAACAAAAAAACAAAGCTGTCCGATATGCTGCCCATTCTGAGCAGGATGAAAAGGGAAGCACAAAGACCACAGAGTAGCGGTCCTTTTCAAACAGTTTTCAGCGCTTAACGCGAATGCTGTTTGATGTTTGGGAGCATTTCGTTCATCACGAGAAAACAACAACAGACCAGCAATGAGAAAAATCCATAAATATACATAGCGAGACGAGATGAACAAAATCGGTGTAGGCAGATGAGAGTGCTGGAAAGGAAAACGTAGAGAAGGCGAAAGATGATATTGCCTTTGTTGGGTAATGTTATCAGCTGCTTACCTTTCATACGGATTTCACACTTGCTTGTCTAGTAGCAGCCAGGGTCAGACCCAGCAAACCCTTCCCACAATGACCGATTTTCCATTCAAACCATCCTGGCGAGGATCCTTGGTATTGCCTGCCACTTGCATTTGCATTGGCGCCACCACTCTCAAACAAATTTACCACACACACTTTGTCTTGTTTTCAGGACTTCACATCATGCTGTCTTTGGGCTTGCGTCGGCTAGCGGTGGACTCTTATTGAAAAGACACTTTTGATTCCGCACGCTCAAGAACAGCGATGTGACTAGTGAGAAAAGAAAGTCACTGCAAAATAGCAGCTGGCCATTAGTCTCAGTGGCCCCTCAGCACAGGCTCATGTGTTTGGGGGGGGGACTCAGGTGGGGGGTTTCTTGACTGAGGGAGGGAGATCGCAGATACGTTATATATTTAATGAGTCGTTCTCGTTGTTGATCAATAAAAAAACTACTGTAGGTACTAACCATTTAAACACTGAAGACATTTGAAATATTTAAACAGACATTTCCTTTACAGAAGGAACAAAAAATACAGGTAATCTGAGGAGGTATCGAAGTGATAAATGCATTTAATAAACTCTGAATGAATAAGTTCTGTGGTTCTTTTAAAATAATTACACTATAATTCAAACGTATTGGTAACACTTTATTTGAAGCTAAGGTAGTTACACGTTACTACATGTAATTACTATAGTAATAACAGTAAATTATGCATAATTACAAGTATAACCCTGAACCTAACCCTAACTCTATAGTATGTGCATGTAGTTAATTAATAGTACTAAGTACTTATTTGAGTAATTACAATGTAACTACGGCACTGTAAAATAAAGTGTAGCCATAACAGGGATGCATTAAATTTATCGGTAACATTTTACAATAAAGTTCATTAGTTAAACATTAGTTAATGTACTAACTAACATAAACTAACCATGAGCAATATATTTGTTACTGTATATACTAATCTTCATTAATGTTCGTTAATGAAAATACAGTTGTTTATTGTTAGTTCATGTTAGTTTACAGTGCATTAACTAATGTTAACTAATGAACCTTATTGTAAAGTGTTGCCAATTTATCAACTGTTTTCAACATTGTTTCTTGAGCATCAAATCATCATATTAGGATGATTTCTGAAGGATCATGTGACACTGAAGACTGGAGTAATGATGCTGAAAATTCAGCTTTGATCACAGGAATAAATTGCGTTTTAAAATATATTAACATAGAGAACATTTATTTTAAATTGTAATATTTTTTCTCACAACAGTACTGTTTTTACTGTATTTTGATCAAATAAATGCAGTCTTGGTGAGCATTAGAGACTTCTTTTAAAAACATTAAAAAAATCTTTTTTTAAAATTTTTAAATGGTACTGTACCTTTAAATTGAGTTCTCGGCAGGTGTTTGAAACTACAAATGCCACATTCTATAATTTTTAATCATGCTACTTTAAAAAATAGCAATTAATTTGATAATATCTAGTGTGCTACACACAGAATAAATCTAAAAGACCTGAGGATAACATTTGTTTTTGTCAGGATTATCCAGGTCATAGTTATTTTAGTCAATTAATAAGAGCTATTTTAGCCCAAAAGCAACAGTGTTGCTAGAATAGCTACATTTGTTTTTCATTTCATTCCCAAAGTAAGTAGCCCAATTATTATAGAAAAGGTAGTGGATGATAATTGGTACATAAACCAAATAAGCTTCAAATGAATATTATGAGTGGGATTATTAAGTAAAAAGAGGAAATATTCTCATCAAAGTACTGGATAGACTTCTCTTTTTCCCTTCGGGCCCCAAAAGGACACATAATACACTAGTATAACACATCATTAAAATACTGCACACCGCATACAGAGCATACGGCATAAAAAATATAAGCACCAGGGGAGAGTCAAAATACTTTTGTTTGGCTCATGAACAAACAATACCTAGCCGCTAAGGTCAGATGTATAGGGCATTATAGAGCTGACTGATGTATTATTCAGAACAGAAATCTGCTCTGAATAATAGAAGAGATTCAACCATTTTTACTGCCACTCTAGTTGACACAAATGGATTTTATAAACATGTAATTAACAAACTCTTTGACAGCACAAATGCAGAGAAACTGATGATTCATATAATAGGGTTTCAGTGCACATTTTAGCCCAAGATGACTGATTAAACAGATAAGAACACAGAAAAGTGTCAAATAATAGTAAGGTATCCATTTCAAGGGCTGAAACAGATTGGAAATGTCAGGAGGAGTGGCTTAAAAGTGTCAGCAAAAACAGAGTAAAATATCCTCAGGCTTTGAAGGTGTGTCAAAAGAGTATCCAGTTTCTTGCTGGCAAAATAAGGGCAGCTAACAGTTCATATCACTTTAATGTTACACCTCTAAAATAGAGCTAACATTATAGCAAACCCGCTGACACTACATTTTAAAATCAAATGTACACTAACTAAATATCTCCAACAAAAGAGGACACTAAATTCGACACAACAGCCGATGATAAATCAACAGAAACGTGGGTTCTAGATCTCTATTATCCTCTCCGCGAGGACTGCAAGTCACATGCTGAAATCTATTTTCCTTTGTAAGGCAGACAGTCTGTCATTTTATCCTCAGGATCATCTATCAGAATTGTCTTACAAGAACTATACCGAGAAAGGCTTTTCTCACCTCAAACAGTGAACTGCTTCACCTAACATAATTCACAGCTGGAAGACATTCTCAGAATTCCCTGTTCTCACAAAGACAGTATGAAAAGACTTTTTAGTAGACTATTGCATGAATAAAAACGCCTCATTAAGGGATATTGAGACTCAGGGATGGCTATACGATTGCAGTGCTGCATTGATTTGAAGATCAATGGAGAGCAAAGGTGTTCAGAAGACTGAATCAATTCTGCATAACAATCAAATCCAACACCTCAAAGATCGCTCCATCCCCCATTGACTCAAACTCACTTCTGGCATAAGCTAGACTAAGACGTAGTGTGTTTGACAAATCAAATCCCACCTCATAAATGACAAAGAAGTAGTTTTTGATTTGCAAATCTGCATGTTTTAGTAGTATACACACACAAAATAAATGTGACTCTGACAAACACTTCTGAAATTAAGTAACCAAATAACCAAAGTCTATTAAAATTTGTAAAGTAGATAGCCTTAGTTATCTTTAATATCATTATTTTATTTATTATAATTCTTTAAATGACTATTACATCAGAAGTTTAATGCCTCCATGACTACTATTAGAATTGACAGTAATATTCACTATTACTCATTTTACATTAATTATTTCTACAATGAAAATGAAGAGAAACATAATTTAAAAAAAAATGTTAACTGGCTCTATGAATTTTTAGAAAGAAAGACATGAAAATAAAGCAAAAATAATAATAAAAAACAAAAAAAGTCCAGAAGTATATTTATATATATATATATATATATATATATATATATATATGGGTCAATGACGTGACGGGTCATTTTTTTGTCCAAAGGCCTTAATAATAATAAAAAACAAAGATATGATATCCGAAGTATGTCAGGTAGTAAAACTAAATCTCTTTTATTGAATCTAAAATGTTTTAAGTATATTTTGCTACATATAAAGGTATTTTAAAGATTTTGAAGTGTCAAAAGGTCATTTGGTTTAAATGTCCAAAGGCCAATACAGCCATTTCATTTAAAATATCTTAAAATGTAATAAATGTATATTTTTTTATTCTGGCATGATTTTATAACATCATATATTAACATAGTGCAAAATGGTATTAAAATTATGTGTAGAAGTTGTTGCTTTGTTATGAGAAAAAAATGTCTGAAAAAATGAATTTCACTGATGTCATTCGGAGTAACCGATATAAAGGGACTATTTTGGATCAAGTCATGCGGTCAATATCACGTGACAGGACGTGACATCATTCAGACACCTGCACAGGACCACATGATCATGAAGTAAAGTAACTAACTCTCTTTTAACTATTTGAAAAATTCACATTTTCACTTGTTCATACGCATGTCCCGAAACATCAGGTCATTTGGTACAACCGCTATAAAACATGGAAAATGTTGTAATGTACTAAATATAAAATGTTTGATTGCCCTTTTGCCATTTAGCAATATTATCAGCCTGTTAGCATTGTTTGAGAATATCATCATTCGGTAACCAAAAGAGTCATTCGGTAAAACCGAAATTTTGGTTAAACCAAATACAAATTTTGTCCATCTTGTAAAAATGACAAAAGCAGAGTTAATTGATTACAAAAACCACATAATATCATTGTTAACACTTAATAAAACTTCAAAATTAATTATATTTCTATTATTTTTTTTTTTACAATTTTAAAAACTATATTCGTCAATGACATATCTATTAATACTGTCAATTGATTAAAAAAATTACTAATTAATCCCACATTTTTTCTGTAATTAATTGTGATTAAAAACATTGGAGTTTTTAATATTTTTATTTTACAGATACTCTCCAAAGTAATGTAGAAACAACTTAAAGAGTATATTTTAAATATTTGTTTAATAGCAAAAACCAAAAAAAAGCATATAAATAATAATAAAAACAAAAGTCCAGAAGTGTCTTTTGTCAATTCAATTATAGTTCAATTAAATTATGTCAATAAAATAAAATAAACAGCTTACTATAACTATAGGACTAAATTTACATCATGTGTATATTCTCACACACACACACACAATTGCATTATCACAAATAAAACAACTGTGTGTGTGTGTGTGTGTGTGAGAGAGAGAGAGAGAGAGAGAGAGAGAGAGAGAGAGAATATCTATTAATCTATTATAAAAAATCTTACAAGTTTAGATAGATAGATAGATAGATAGATAGATAGATAGATAGATAGATAGATAGATAGATAGATAGATAGATAGATAGATAGATAGATAGATCATGATCATGCAT